>NW_028253966.1:0-220061 GCF_964263255.1 Lissotriton vulgaris
CTAACACTGATGATCCACCTACAAATGTGAACTAACGTTCAAAAATAAAACATTTGAAAACGGACCATTTTCCACATTTCTGAAGCATGACGTAATGGGGGGGTGTTATCTCTTTTGTCGAAAATCAGCCGTTTTTGCTCGAACATTAAATGCCTCCAAATGGTATTTAATTAACTTCCCGGGGTGAAGAAACCCTTTTTGAGAACTCAGAGTGAGTAAATTGGCCATTTTCATGCACTTTTAACCATTCCATAAATCTTGTGTTTCGGGCCCCTGGAAGCATGAAAATCACTTTAAACATGCTAATTTTAGCTCTAACACTGATGATCCACCTACAAATGTGAACTGACGTTCAAAAATAAAACATTTGAAAACGGACCATTTTCCACATTTCTGAAGCATGACGTAATGGGGGGGTGTTATCTCTTTTGTCGAAAATCAGCCGTTTTTGCTCGAACATTAAATGCCTCCAAATGGTATTTATTTCACTTCCTGAGCCCCTGGAAGCATGAAAATCACTTTAAACATGCTAATTTTAGCTCTAACACTGATGATCCACCTACAAATGTGAACTGACGTTCAAAAATAAAACATTTGAAAACGGACCATTTTCCACATTTCTGAAGCATGACGTAATGGGGGGGTGTTATCTCTTTTGTCGAAAATCAGCCGTTTTTGCTCGAACATTAAATGCCTCCAAATGGTATTTAATTAACTTCCCGAGCCCCTGGAAGCATGAAAATCACTTTAAACATGCTAATTTTAGCTCTAACACTGATGATCCACCTACAAATGTGAACTGACGTTCAAAAATAAAACATTTGAAAACGGACCATTTTCCACATTTCTGAAGCATGACGTAATGGGGGGGTGTTATCTCTTTTGTCGAAAATCAGCCGTTTTTGCTCGAACATTAAATGCCTCCAAATGGTATTTAATTAACTTCCCGGGGTGAAGAAACCCTTTTTGAGAACTCAGAGTGAGTAAATTGGCCATTTTCATGCACTTTTAACCATTCCATAAATCTTGTGTTTTGGGCCCCTGGAAGCATGAAAATCACTTTAAACATGCTAATTTTAGCTCTAACACTGATGATCCACCTACAAATGTGAACTGACGTTCAAAAATAAAACATTTGAAAACGGACCATTTTCCACATTTCTGAAGCATGACGTAATGGGGGGGTGTTATCTCTTTTGTCGAAAATCAGCCGTTTTTGCTCGAACATTAAATGCCTCCAAATGGTATTTAATTAACTTCCCGAGCCACTGGAAGCATGAAAATCACTTTAAACATGCTAATTTTAGCTCTAACACTGATGATCCACCTACAAATGTGAACTGACGTTCAAAAATAAAACATTTGAAAACGGACCATTTTCCACATTTCTGAAGCATGACGTAATGGGGGGGGTGTTATCTCTTTTGTCGAAAATCAGCCGTTTTTGCTCGAACATTAAATGCCTCCAAATGGTATTTAATTAACTTCCCGAGCCCCTGGAAGCATGAAAATCACTTTAAACATGCTAATTTTAGCTCTAACACTGATGATCCACCTACAAATGTGAACTGACGTTCAAAAATAAAACATTTGAAAACGGACCATTTTCCACATTTCTGAAGCATGACGTAATGGGGGGGTGTTATCTCTTTTGTCGAAAATCAGCCGTTTTTGCACGAACATTAAATGCCTCCAAATGGTATTTAATTAACTTCCCGAGCCCCTGGAAGCATGAAAATCACTTTAAACATGCTAATTTTAGCTCTAACACTGATGATCCACCTACAAATGTGAACTGACGTTCAAAAATAAAACATTTGAAAACGGACCATTTTCCACATTTCTGAAGCATGACGTAATGGGGGGGTGTTATCTCTTTTGTCGAAAATCAGCCGTTTTTGCTCGAACATTAAATGCCTCCAAATGGTATTTAATTAACTTCCCGGGGTGAAGAAACCCTTTTTGAGAACTCAGAGTGAGTAAATTGGCCATTTTCATGCACTTTTAACCATTCCATAAATCTTGTGTTTTGGGCCCCTGGAAGCATGAAAATCACTTTAAACATGCAAATTTTAGCTCTAACACTGATGATCCACCTACAAATGTGAACTGACGTTCAAAAATAAAACATTTGAAAACGGACCATTTTCCACATTTCTGAAGCATGACGTAATGGGGGGGTGTTATCTCTTTTGTCGAAAATCAGCCGTTTTTGCTCGAACATTAAATGCCTCCAAATGGTATTTAATTAACTTCCCGAGCCCCTGGAAGCATGAAAATCACTTTAAACATGCTAATTTTAGCTCTAACACTGATGATCCACCTACAAATGTGAACTGACGTTCAAAAATAAAACATTTGAAAACGGACCATTTTCCACATTTCTGAAGCATGACGTAATGGGGGGGTGTTATCTCTTTTGTCGAAAATCAGCCGTTTTTGCTCGAACATTAAATGCCTCCAAATGGTATTTAATTAACTTCCCGGGGTGAAGAAACCCTTTTTGAGAACTCAGAGTGAGTAAATTGGCCATTTTCATGCACTTTTAACCATTCCATAAATCTTGTGTTTTGGGCCCCTGGAAGCATGAAAATCACTTTAAACATGCTAATTTTAGCTCTAACACTGATGATCCACCTACAAATGTGAACTGACGTTCAAAAATAAAACATTTGAAAACGGACCATTTTCCACATTTCTGAAGCATGACGTAATGGGGGGGTGTTATCTCTTTTGTCGAAAATCTGCCGTTTTTGCTCGAACATTAAATGCCTCCAAATGGTATTTATTTCACTTCCCGAGCCCCTGGAAGCATGAAAATCACTTTAAACATGCTAATTTTAGCTCTAACACTGATGATCCACCTACAAATGTGAACTGACGTTCAAAAATAAAACATTTGAAAACGGACCATTTTCCACATTTCTGAAGCATGACGTAATGGGGGGGTGTTATCTCTTTTGTCGAAAATCAGCCGTTTTTGCTCGAACATTAAATGCCTCCAAATGGTATTTAATTAACTTCCCGAGCCCCTGGAAGCATGAAAATCACTTTAAACATGCTAATTTTAGCTCTAACACTGATGATCCACCTACAAATGTGAACTAACGTTCAAAAATAAAACATTTGAAAACGGACCATTTTCCACATTTCTGAAGCATGACGTAATGGGGGGGTGTTATCTCTTTTGTCGAAAATCAGCTGTTTTTGCTCGAACATTAAATGCCTCCAAATGGTATTTAATTAACTTCCCGGGGTGAAGAAACCCTTTTTGAGAACTCAGAGTGAGTAAATTGGCCATTTTCATGCACTTTTAACCATTCCATAAATCTTGTGTTTCGGGCCCCTGGAAGCATGAAAATCACTTTAAACATGCTAATTTTAGCTCTAACACTGATGATCCACCTACAAATGTGAACTGACGTTCAAAAATAAAACATTTGAAAACGGACCATTTTCCACATTTCTGAAGCATGACGTAATGGGGGGGTGTTATCTCTTTTGTCGAAAATCAGCCATTTTTGCTCGAACATTAAATGCCTCCAAATGGTATTTATTTCACTTCCTGAGCCCCTGGAAGCATGAAAATCACTTTAAACATGCTAATTTTAGCTCTAACACTGATGATCCACCTACAAATGTGAACTGACGTTCAAAAATAAAACATTTGAAAACGGACCATTTTCCACATTTCTGAAGCATGACGTAATGGGGGGGTGTTATCTCTTTTGTCGAAAATCAGCCGTTTTTGCTCGAACATTAAATGCCTCCAAATGGTATTTAATTAACTTCCCGAGCCCCTGGAAGCATGAACATCACTTTAAACATGCTAATTTTAGCTCTAACACTGATGATCCACCTACAAATGTGAACTGACGTTCAAAAATAAAACATTTGAAAACGGACCATTTTCCACATTTCTGAAGCATGACGTAATGGGGGGGTGTTATCTCTTTTGTTGAAAATCAGCCGTTTTTGCTCGAACATTAAATGCCTCCAAATGGTATTTAATTAACTTCCCGGGGTGAAGAAACCCTTTTTGAGAACTCAGAGTGAGTAAATTGGCCATTTTCATGCACTTTTAACCATTCCATAAATCTTGTGTTTTGGGCCCCTGGAAGCATGAAAATCACTTTAAACATGCAAATTTTAGCTCTAACACTGATGATCCACCTACAAATGTGAACTGACGTTCAAAAATAAAACATTTGAAAACGGACCATTTTCCACATTTCTGAAGCATGACGTAATGGGGGGGTGTTATCTCTTTTGTCGAAAATCAGCCGTTTTTGCTCAAACATTAAATGCCTCCAAATGGTATTTAATTAACTTCCCGAGCCACTGGAAGCATGAAAATCACTTTAAACATGCTAATTTTAGCTCTAACACTGATGATCCACCTACAAATGTGAACTGACGTTCAAAAATAAAACATTTGAAAACGGACCATTTTCCACATTTCTGAAGCATGACGTAATGGGGGGGGTGTTATCTCTTTTGTCGAAAATCAGCCGTTTTTGCTCGAACATTAAATGCCTCCAAATGGTATTTAATTAACTTCCCGAGCCCCTGGAAGCATGAAAATCACTTTAAACATGCTAATTTTAGCTCTAACACTGATGATCCACCTACAAATGTGAACTGACGTTCAAAAATAAAACATTTGAAAACGGACCATTTTCCACATTTCTGAAGCATGACGTAATGGGGGGTGTTATCTCTTTTGTCGAAAATCAGCCGTTTTTGCTCGAACATTAAATGCCTCCAAATGGTATTTAATTAACTTCCCGAACCCCTGGAAGCATGAAAATCACTTTAAACATGCTAATTTTAGCTCTAACACTGATGATCCACCTACAAATGTGAACTGACGTTCAAAAATAAAACATTTGAAAACTGACCATTTTCCACATTTCTGAAGCATGACGTAATGGGGGGGTGTTATCTCTTTTGTCGAAAATCAGCCGTTTTTGCTCGAACATTAAATGCCTCCAAATGGTATTTAATTAACTTCCCGGGGTGAAGAAACCCTTTTTGAGAACTCAGAGTAAGTAAATTGGCCATTTTCATGCACTTTTAACCATTCCATAAATCTTGTGTTTTGGGCCCCTGGAAGCATGAAAATCACTTTAAACATGCTAATTTTAGCTCTAACACTGATGATCCACCTACAAATGTGAACTGACGTTCAAAAATGAAACATTTGAAAACGGACCATTTTCCACATTTCTGAAGCATGACGTAATGAGGGGGTGTTATCTCTTTTGTCGAAAATCATCCGTTTTTGCTCGAACATTAAATGCCTCCAAATGGTATTTAATTAACTTCCCGAGCCCCTGGAAGCATCAAAATCACTTTAAACATGCTAATTTTAGCTCTAACACTGATGATCCACCTACAAATGTGAACTGACGTTCAAAAATAAAACATTTGAAAACGGACCATTTTCCACATTTCTGAAGCATGACGTAATGGGGGGTGTTATCTCTTTTGTCGAAAATCTGCCGTTTTTGCTCGAACATTAAATGCCTCCAAATGGTATTTAATTAACTTCCCGGGGTGAAGAAACCCTTTTTGAGAACTCAGAGTGAGTAAATTGGCCATTTTCATCATGTTTGGGCCCCTGGAAGCATGAAAATCACTTTAAACATGCTAATTTTAGCTCTAACACTGATGATCCACCTACAAATGTGAACTGACGTTCAAAAATAAAACATTTGAAAACGGACCATTTTCCACATTTCTGAAGCATGACGTAATGGGGGGGTGTTATCTCTTTTGTCGAAAATCAGCCGTTTTTGCTCGAACATTAAATGCCTCCAAATGGTATTTAATTAACTTCCCGAGCCCCTGGAAGCATGAAAATCACTTTAAACATGCTAATTTTTGCTCTAACACTGATGATCCACCTACAAATGTGAACTGACGTTCAAAAATAAAACATTTGAAAACGGACCATTTTCCACATTTCTGAAGCATGACGTAATGGGGGGGTGTTATCTCTTTTGTCGAAAATCAGCCGTTTTTGCTCGAACATTAAATGCCTCCAAATGGTATTTAATTAACTTCCCGGGGTGAAGAAACCCTTTTTGAGAACTCAGAGTGAGTAAATTGGCCATTTTCATGCACTTTTAACCATTCCATAAATCTTGTGTTTTGGGCCCCTGGAAGCATGAAAATCACTTTAAACATGCTAATTTTAGCTCTAACACTGATGATCCACCTACAAATGTGAACTGACGTTCAAAAATAAAACATTTGAAAACGGACCATTTTCCACATTTCTGAAGCATGACGTAATGGGGGGGTGTTATCTCTTTTGTCGAAAATCAGCCGTTTTTTGCTCGAACATTAAATGCCTCCAAATGGTATTTAATTAACTTCCCGAGCCCCTGGAAGCATGAAAATCACTTTAAACATGCTAATTTTAGCTCTAACACTGATGATCCACCTACAAATGTGAACTGACGTTCAAAAATAAAACATTTGAAAACGGACCATTTTCCACATTTCTGAAGCATGACGTAATGGGGGGGTGTTATCTCTTTTGTCGAAAATCAGCCGTTTTTGCTCGAACATTAAATGCCTCCAAATGGTATTTAATTAACTTCCCGGGGTGAAGAAACCCTTTTTGAGAACTCAGAGTGAGTAAATTGGCCATTTTCATGCACTTTTAACCATTCCATAAATCTTGTGTTTTGGGCCCCTGGAAGCATGAAAATCACTTTAAACATGCTAATTTTAGCTCTAACACTGATGATCCACCGACAAATGTGAACTGACGTTCAAAAATAAAACATTTGAAAACGGACCATTTTCCACATTTCTGAAGCATGACGTAATGGGGGGGTGTTATCTCTTTTGTCGAAAATCAGCCGTTTTTGCTCGAACATTAAATGCCTCCAAATGGTATTTAATTAACTTCCCGAGCCCCTGGAAGCATGAAAATCACTTTAAACATGCTAATTTTAGCTCTAACACTGATGATCCACCTACAAATGTGAAATTACGTTCAAAAATAAAACATTTGAAAACGGACCATTTTCCACATTTCTGAAGCATGACGTAATGGGGGTGTTATCTCTTTTGTCGAAAATCATCCGTTTTTGCTCGAACATTAAATGCCTCCAAATGGTATTTAATTAACTTCCCGGGGTGAAGAAACCCTTTTTGAGAACTCAGAGTGAGTAAATTGGCCATTTTCATGCACTTTTAACCATTCCATAAATCTTGTGTTTTGGCCCCTGGAAGCATGAAAATCACTTTAAACATGCTAATTTTAGCTCTAACACTGATGATCCACCTACAAATGTGAACTGATGTTCAAAAATAAAACATTTGAAAACGGACCATTTTCCACATTTCTGAAGCATGACGTAATGGGGGGGTGTTATCTCTTTTGTCGAAAATCAGCCGTTTTTGCTCGAACATTAAATGCCTCCAAATGGTATTTAATTAACTTCCCGGGGTGAAGAAACCCTTTTTGAGAACTCAGAGTGAGTAAATTGGCCATTTTCATCATGTTTGGGCCCCTGGAAGCATGAAAATCACTTTAAACATGCTAATTTTAGCTCTAACACTGATGATCCACCTACAAATGTGAACTGACGTTCAAAAATAAAACATTTGAAAACGGACCATTTTCCACATTTCTGAAGCATGACGTAATGGGGGGGTGTTATCTCTTTTGTCGAAAATCAGCCGTTTTTGCTCGAACATTAAATGCCTCCAAATGGTATTTATTTCACTTCCCGAGCCCCTGGAAGCATGAAAATCACTTTAAACATGCTAATTTTAGCTCTAACACTGATGATCCACCTACAAATGTGAACTGACGTTCAAAAATAAAACATTTGAAAACGGACCATTTTCCACATTTCTGAAGCATGACGTAATGGGGGGGTGTTATCTCTTTTGTCGAAAATCAGCCGTTTTTGCTCGAACATTAAATGCCTCCAAATGGTATTTAATTAACTTCCCGAGCCCCTGGAAGCATGAAAATCACTTTAAACATGCTAATTTTAGCTCTAACACTGATGATCCACCTACAAATGTGAACTGACGTTCAAAAATAAAACATTTGAAAACGGACCATTTTCCACATTTCTGAAGCATGACGTAATGGGGGGGTGTTATCTCTTTTGTCGAAAATCAGCCGTTTTTGCTCGAACATTAAATGCCTCCAAATGGTATTTAATTAACTTCCCGAGCCCCTGGAAGCATGAAAATCACTTTAAACATGCTAATTTTAGCTCTAACACTGATGATCCACCTACAAATGTGAACTGACGTTCAAAAATAAAACATTTGAAAACGGACCATTTTCCACATTTCTGAAGCATGACGTAATGGGGGGGTGTTATCTCTTTTGTCGAAAATCAGCCGTTTTTTGCTCGAACATTAAATGCCTCCAAATGGTATTTAATTAACTTCCCGAGCCCCTGGAAGCATGAAAATCACTTTAAACATGCTAATTTTAGCTCTAACACTGATGATCCACCTACAAATGTGAACTGACGTTCAAAAATAAAACATTTGAAAACGGACCATTTTCCACATTTCTGAAGCATGACGTAATGGGGGGGTGTTATCTCTTTTGTCGAAAATCAGCCGTTTTTGCTCGAACATTAAATGCCTCCAAATGGTATTTAATTAACTTCCCGGGGTGAAGAAACCCTTTTTGAGAACTCAGAGTGAGTAAATTGGCCATTTTCATGCACTTTTAACCATTCCATAAATCTTGTGTTTTGGGCCCCTGGAAGCATGAAAATCACTTTAAACATGCTAATTTTAGCTCTAACACTGATGATCCACCGACAAATGTGAACTGACGTTCAAAAATAAAACATTTGAAAACGGACCATTTTCCACATTTCTGAAGCATGACGTAATGGGGGGGTGTTATCTCTTTTGTCGAAAATCAGCCGTTTTTGCTCGAACATTAAATGCCTCCAAATGGTATTTAATTAACTTCCCGAGCCCCTGGAAGCATGAAAATCACTTTAAACATGCTAATTTTAGCTCTAACACTGATGATCCACCTACAAATGTGAATTGACGTTCAAAAATAAAACATTTGAAAACGGACCATTTTCCACATTTCTGAAGCATGACGTAATGGGGGGGTGTTATCTCTTTTGTCGAAAATCAGCCGTTTTTGCTCGAACATTAAATGCCTCCAAATGGTATTTAATTACCTTCCCGTTGTGAAGAAACCCTTTTTGAGAACTCAGAGTGAGTAAATTGGCCATTTTCATGCACTTTTAACCATTCCATAAATCTTGTGTTTTGGGCCCCTGGAAGCATGAAAATCACTTTAAACATGCTAATTTTAGCTCTAACACTGATGATCCACCTACAAATGTGAACTGATGTTCAAAAATAAAACATTTGAAAACGGACCATTTTCCACATTTCTGAAGCATGACGTAATGGGGGGGTGTTATCTCTTTTGTCGAAAATCAGCCGTTTTTGCTCGAACATTAAATGCCTCCAAATTGTATTTATTTCACTTCCCGAGCCCCTGGAAGCATGAAAATCACTTTAAACATGCTAATTTTAGCTCTAACACTGAGGATCCACCTACAAATGTGAACTGACGTTCAAAAATAAAACATTTGAAAACGGACCATTTTCCACATTTCTGAAGCATGACGTAATGGGGGGTTGTTATCTCTTTTGTCGAAAATCAGCCGTTTTTGCTCGAACATTAAATGCCTCCAAATGGTATTTATTTCACTTCCCGAGCCCCTTGAAGCATGAAAATCACTTTAAACATGCTAATTTTAGCTCTAACACTGATGATCCACCTACAAATGTGAACTGACGTTCAAAAATAAAACATTTGAAAATGGACCATTTTCCACATTTCTGAAGCATGACGTAATGGGGGGGTGTTATCTCTTTTGTCGAAAATCAGCCATTTTTGCTCGAACATTAAATGCCTCCAAATGGTATTTAATTAACTTCCAGAGCCCCTGGAAGCATGAAAATCACTTTAAACATGCTAATTTTAGCTCTAACACTGATGATCCACCTACAAATGTGAACTGACATTCAAAAATAAAACATTTGAAAACGGACCATTTTCCACATTTCTGAAGCATGACGTAATGGGGGGGTGTTATCTCTTTTGTCGAAAATCAGCCGTTTTTGCTCGAACATTAAATGCCTCCAAATGGTATTTAATTAACTTCCCGGGGTGAAGAAACCCTTTTTGAGAACTCAGAGTGAGTAAATTGGCCATTTTCATGCACTTTTAACCATTCCATAAATCTTGTGTTTTGGGCCCCTGGAAGCATGAATATCACTTTAAACATGCTAATTTTAGCTCTAACACTGATGATCCACCTACAAATGTGAACTGACGTTCAAAAATAAAACATTTGAAAACGGACCATTTTCCACATTTCTGAAGCATGACGTAATGGGGGGGTGTTATCTCTTTTGTCGAAAATCAGCCGTTTTTGCTCGAACATTAAATGCCTCCAAATGGTATTTAATTAACTTCCCGGGGTGAAGAAACCCTTTTTGAGAACTCAGAGTGAGTAAATTGGCCATTTTCATGCACTTTTAACCATTCCATAAATCTTGTGTTTTGGGCCCCTGGAAGCATGAAAATCACTTTAAACATGCTAATTTTAGCTCTAACACTGATGATCCACCTACAAATGTGAACTGACGTTCAAAAATAAAACATTTGAAAACGGACCATTTTCCACATTTCTGAAGCATGACGTAATGGGGGGGTGTGATCTCTTTTGTCGAAAATCAGCCGTTTCTGCTCGAACATTAAATGCCTCCAAATGGTATTTAATTAACTTCCCGAGCCCCTGGAAGCATGAAAATCACTTTAAACATGCTAATTTTAGCTCTAACACTGATGATCCACCGACAAATGTGAACTGACGTTCAAAAATAAAACATTTGAAAACGGACCATTTTCCACATTTCTGAAGCATGACGTAATGGGGGGGTGTTATCTCTTTTGTCGAAAATCAGCCGTTTTTGCTCGAACATTAAATGCCTCCAAATGGTATTTAATTAACTTCCCGGGGTGAAGAAACCCTTTTTGAGAACTCAGAGTGAGTAAATTGGCCATTTTCATGCACTTTTAACCATTCCATAAATCTTGTGTTTTGGGCCCCTGGAAGCATGAAAATCACTTTAAACATGCTAATTTTAGCTCTAACACTGATGATCCACCTACAAATGTGAACTGACGTTCAAAAATAAAACATTTGAAAACGGACCATTTTCCACATTTCTGAAGCATGACGTAATGGGGGGTGTTATCTCTTTTGTCGAAAATCAGCCGTTTTTGCTCGAACATTAAATGCCTCCAAATGGTATTTAATTAACTTCCCGAGCCCCTGGAAGCATGAACATCACTTTAAACATGCTAATTTTAGCTCTAACACTGATGATCCACCTACAAATGTGAACTGACGTTCAAAAATAAAACATTTGAAAACGGACCATTTTCCACATTTCTGAAGCATGACGTAATGGGGGGGTGTTATCTCTTTTGTCGAAAATCAGCCGTTTTTGCTCGAACATTAAATGCCTCCAAATGGTATTTAATTAACTTCCCGGGGTGAAGAAACCCTTTTTGAGAACTCAGAGTGAGTAAATTGGCCATTTTCATGCACTTTTAACCATTCCATAAATCTTGTGTTTTGGGCCCCTGGAAGCATGAAAATCACTTTAAACATGCTAATTTTAGCTCTAACACTGATGATCCACCTACAAATGTGAACTGACGTTCAAAAATAAAACATTTGAAAACGGACCATTTTCCACATTTCTGAAGCATGACGTAATGGGGGGGTGTTATCTCTTTTGTCGAAAATCAGCCGTTTTTGCTCGAACATTAAATGCCTCCAAATGGTATTTAATTAACTTCCCGGGGTGAAGAAACCCTTTTTGAGAACTCAGAGTGAGTAAATTGGCCATTTTCATGCACTTTTAACCATTCCATAAATCTTGTGTTTTGGGCCCCTGGAAGCATGAAAATCACTTTAAACATGCTAATTTTAGCTCTAACACTGATGATCCACCTACAAATGTGAACTGACGTTCAAAAATAAAACATTTGAAAACGGACCATTTTCCACATTTCTGAAGCATGACGTAATGGGGGGGTGTTATCTCTTTTGTCGAAAATCAACCGTTTTTGCTCGAACATTAAATGCCTCCAAATGGTATTTATTTCACTTCCTGAGCCCCTGGAAGCATGAAAATCACTTTAAACATGCTAATTTTAGCTCTAACACTGATGATCAACCTACAAATGTGAACTGACGTTCAAAAATAAAACATTTGAAAACGGACCATTTTCCACATTTCTGAAGCATGACGTAATGGGGGGGTGTTATCTCTTTTGTCGAAAATCAGCCGTTTTTGCTCGAACATTAAATGCCTCCAAATGGTATTTAATTAACTTCCCGAGCCCCTGGAAGCATGAAAATCACTTTAAACATGCTAATTTTAGCCCTAACACTGATGATCCACCTACAAATGTGAACTGACGTTCAAAAATAAAACATTTGAAAACGGACCATTTTCCACATTTCTGAAGCATGACGTAATGGGGGGGTGTTATCTCTTTTGTCGAAAATCAGCCGTTTTTGCTCGAACATTAAATGCCCCCAAATGGTATTTATTTCACTTCCCGAGCCCCTGGAAGCATGAAAATCACTTTAAACATGCTAATTTTAGCTCTAACACTGATGATCCACCTACAAATGTGAACTGACGTTCAAAAATAAAACATTTGAAAACGGACCATTTTCCACATTTCTGAAGCATGACGTAATGGGGGGTGTTATCTCTTTTGTCGAAAATCAGCCGTTTTTGCTCGAACATTAAATGCCTCCAAATGGTATTTAATTAACTTCCCGAGCCCCTGGAAGCATGAAAATCACTTTAAACATGCTAATTTTAGCTCTAACACTGATGATCCACCTACAAATGTGAACTGACGTTCAAAAATAAAACATTTGAAAACGGACCATTTTCCACATTTCTGAAGCATGACGTAATGGGGGGGTGTTATCTCTTTTGTCGAAAATCAGCCGTTTTTGCTCGAACATTAAATGCCTCCAAATGGTATTTAATTAACTTCCCGTGGTGAAGAAACCCTTTTTGAGAACTCAGAGTGAGTAAATTGGCCATTTTCATGCACTTTTAACCATTCCATAAATCTTGTGTTTTGGGCCCCTGGAAGCATGAAAATCACTTTAAACATGCTAATTTTAGCTCTAACACTGATGATCCACCTACAAATGTGAACTGACGTTCAAAAATAAAACATTTGAAAACGGACCATTTTCCACATTTCTGAAGCATGACGTAATGGGGGGTGTTATCTCTTTTGTCGAAAATCAGCCGTTTTTGCTCGAACATTAAATGCCTCCAAATGGTATTTATTTCACTTCCCGAGCCCCTGGAAGCATAAAATCACTTTAAACATGCTAATTTTAGCTCTAACACTGATGATCCACCTACAAATGTGAACTGACGTTCAAAAATAAAACATTTGAAAACGGACCATTTTCCACATTTCTGAAGCATGACGTAATGGGGGGGTGTTATCTCTTTTGTCGAAAATCAGCCGTTTTTGCTCGAACATTAAATGCCTCCAAATGGTATTTAATTAACTTCCCGAGCCCCTGGAAGCATGAAAATCACTTTAAACATGCTAATTTTAGCTCTAACACTGATGATCCACCTACAAATGTGAACTGACGTTCAAAAATAAAACATTTGAAAACGGACCATTTTCCACATTTCTGAAGCATGACGTAATGGGGGGGTGTTATCTCTTTTGTCGAAAATCAGCCGTTTTTGCTCGAACATTAAATGCCTCCAAATGGTATTTAATTAACTTCCCGGGGTGAAGAAACCCTTTTTGAGAACTCAGAGTGAGTAAATTGGCCATTTTCATGCACTTTTAACCATTCCATAAATCTTGTGTTTTGGGCCCCTGGAAGCATGAAAATCACTTTAAACATGCTAATTTTAGCTCTAACACTGATGATCCACCTACAAATGTGAACTGACGTTCAAAAATAAAACATTTGAAAACGGACCATTTTCCACATTTCTGAAGCATGACGTAATGGGGGGGTGTTATCTCTTTTGTCGAAAATCAGCCGTTTTTGCTCGAACATTAAATGCCTCCAAATGGTATTTAATTAACTTCCCGAGCCCCTGGAAGCATAAAAATCACTTTAAACATGCTAATTTTAGCTCTAACACTGATGATCCACCTACAAATGTGAACTGACGTTCAAAAATAAAACATTTGAAAACGGACCATTTTCCACATTTCTGAAGCATGACGTAATGGGGGGGTGTTATCTCTTTTGTCGAAAATCAGCCGTTTTTGCTCGAACATTAAATGCCTCCAAATGGTATTTAATTAACTTCCCGGGGTGAAGAAACCCTTTTTGAGAACTCAGAGTGAGTAAATTGGCCATTTTCATGCACTTTTAACCATTCCATAAATCTTGTGTTTTGGGCCCCTGGAAGCATGAAAATCACTTTAAACATGCTAATTTTAGCTCTAACACTGATGATCCACCTACAAATGTGAACTGACGTTCAAAAATAAAACATTTGAAAACGGACCATTTTCCACATTTCTGAAGCATGACGTAATGGGGGGGTGTTATCTCTTTTGTCGAAAATCAGCCGTTTTTGCTCGAACATTAAATGCCTCCAAATGGTATTTAATTAACTTCCCGAGCCCCTGGAAGTATGAAAATCACTTTAAACATGCTAATTTTAGCTCTAACACTGATGATCCACCTACAAATGTGAACTGACGTTCAAAAATAAAACATTTGAAAACGGACCATTTTCCACATTTCTGAAGCATGACGTAATGGGGGGGTGTTATCTCTTTTGTCGAAAATCAGCCGTTTTTGCTCGAACATTAAATGCCTCCAAATGGTATTTAATTAACTTCCCGGGGTGAAGAAACCCTTTTTGAGAACTCAGAGTGAGTAAATTGGCCATTTTCATGCACTTTTAACCATTCCATAAATCTTGTGTTTTGGGCCCCTGGAAGCATGAAAATCACTTTAAACATGCTAATTTTAGCTCTAACACTGACGATCCACCTACAAATGTGAACTGACGTTCAAAAATAAAACATTTGAAAACGGACCATTTTCCACATTTCTGAAGCATGACGTAATGGGGGGGTGTTATCTCTTTTGTCGAAAATCAGCCGTTTTTGCTCGAACATTAAATGCCTCCAAATGGTATTTATTTTACTTCCCGAGCCCCTGGAAGCATGAAAATCACTTTAAACATGCTAATTTTAGCTCTAACACTGATGATCCACCTACAAATGTGAACTGACGTTCAAAAATAAAACATTTGAAAACGGACCATTTTCCACATTTCTGAAGCATGACGTAATGGGGGGGTGTTATCTCTTTTGTCGAAAATCAGCCGTTTTTGCTCGAACATTAAATGCCTCCAAATGGTATTTATTTCACTTCCCGAGCCCCTGGAAGCATGAAAATCACTTTAAACATGCTAATTTTAGCTCTAACACTGATGATCCACCTACAAATGTGAACTGACGTTCAAAAATAAAACATTTGAAAACGGACCATTTTCCACATTTCTGAAGCATGACGTAATGGGGGGGTGTTATCTCTTTTGTCGAAAATCTGCCGTTTTTGCTCGAACATTAAATGCCTCCAAATGGTATTTATTTCACTTCCCGAGCCCCTGGAAGCATGAAAATCACTTTAAACATGCTAATTTTAGCTCTAACACTGATGATCCACCTACAAATGTGAACTGACGTTCAAAAATAAAACATTTGAAAACGGACCATTTTCCACATTTCTGAAGCATGACGTAATGGGGGGGTGTTATCTCTTTTGTCGAAAATCAGCCGTTTTTGCTCGAACATTAAATGCCTCCAAATGGTATTTATTTTACTTCCCGAGCCCCTGGAAGCATGAAAATCACTTTAAACATGCTAATTTTAGCTCTAACACTGATGATCCACCTACAAATGTGAACTGACGTTCAAAAATAAAACATTTGAAAACGGACCATTTTCCACATTTCTGAAGCATGACGTAATGGGGGGTTGTTATCTCTTTTGTCGAAAATCAGCCGTTTTTGCTCGAACATTAAATGCCTCCAAATGGTATTTAATTAACTTCCCGAGCCCCTGGAAGCATGAAAATCACTTTAAACATGCTAATTTTAGCTCTAACACTGATGATCCACCTACAAATGTGAACTGACGTTCAAAAATAAAACATTTGAAAACGGACCATTTTCCACATTTCTGAAGCATGACGTAATGGGGGGGTGTTATCTCTTTTGTCGAAAATCAGCCGTTTTTGCTCAAACATTAAATGCCTCCAAATGGTATTTAATTAACTTCCCGGGGTGAAGAAACCCTTTTTGAGAACTCAGAGTGAGTAAATTGGCCATTTTCATGCACTTTTAACCATTCCATAAATCTTGTGTTTTGGGCCCCTGGAAGCATGAAAATCACTTTAAACATGCTAATTTTAGCTCTAACACTGATGATCCACCTACAAATGTGAACTGACGTTAAAAAAAAAAACATTTGAAAACGGACCATTTTCCACATTTCTGAAGCATGACGTAATGGGGGGGGTGTTATCTCTTTTGTCGAAAATCAGCCCTTTTTGCTCGAACATTAAATGCCTCCAAATGGTATTTAATTAACTTCCCGAGCCCCTGGAAGCATGCAAATCACTTTAAACATGCTAATTTTAGCTCTAACACTGATGATCCACCTACAAATGTGAACTGACGTTCAAAAATAAAACATTTGAAAACGGACCATTTTCCACATTTCTGAAGCATGACGTAATGGGGGGGTGTTATCTCTTTTGTCGAAAATCAGCCGTTTTTGCTCGAACATTAAATGCCTCCAAATGGTATTTAATTAACTTCCCGGGGTGAAGAAACCCTTTTTGAGAACTCAGAGTGAGTAAATTGGCCATTTTCATGCACTTTTAACCATTCCATAAATCTTGTGTTTTGGGCCCCTGGAAGCATGAAAATCACTTTAAACATGCTAATTTTAGCTCTAACACTGATGATCCACCTACAAATGTGAACTGACGTTCAAAAATAAAACATTTGAAAACGGACCATTTTCCACATTTCTGAAGCATGACGTAATGGGGGGGTGTTATCTCTTTTGTCGAAAATCAGCCGTTTTTGCTCGAACATTAAATGCCTCCAAATGGTATTTAATTAACTTCCCGGGGTGAAGAAACCCTTTTTGAGAACTCAGAGTGAGTAAATTGGCCATTTTCATGCACTTTTAACCATTCCATAAATCTTGTGTTTTGGGCCCCTGGAAGCATGAAAATCACTTTAAACATGCTAATTTTAGCTCTAACACTGATGATCCACCTACAAATGTGAACTGACGTTCAAAAATAAAACATTTGAAAACGGACCATTTTCCACATTTCTGAAGCATGACGTAATGGGGGGGTGTTATCTCTTTTGTCGAAAATCAGCCGTTTTTGCTCGAACATTAAATGCCTCCAAATGGTATTTAATTAACTTCCCGGGGTGAAGAAACCCTTTTTGAGAACTCAGAGTGAGTAAATTGGCCATTTTCATGCACTTTTAACCATTCCATAAATCTTGTGTTTTGGGCCCCTGGAAGCATGAAAATCACTTTAAACATGCTAATTTTAGCTCTAACACTGATGATCCACCTACAAATGTGAACTGACGTTCAAAAATAAAACATTTGAAAACGGACCATTTTCCACATTTCTGAAGCATGACGTAATGGGGGGGTGTTATCTCTTTTGTCGAAAATCAGCCGTTTTTGCTCGAACATTAAATGCCTCCAAATGGTATTTAATTAACTTCCCGAGCCCCTGAAAGCATGAAAATCACTTTAATGGTGGCCCGTTCCCTCCAGACCGCCCCTCCCATCACTTGTCTCCTCATGTACCGCCCCCCTCAGCCCTCGCCTTCATTTCTACCTGCCTTCCAAGACCTGCTGGCAAATCTGGCGGTCAACTTTGCCTCGGTTTTGGTGCTGGGGGATTTTAATTACTGGCCCTCAGACCCACACGAGTGCTCCGCCTCAAAAGAATTTACCGAATCTCTGTCTTCCCTCAACTTTGTCCCACACATTTCTGTCCCCACTCATTCTCACGGGCACACACTTGATCAGGTCTGGGCTCTTAACCTCCCTCTGGCTTCGGTGGCGGTCTCCCCTTGCCCTTGGTCCGATCATGCCCTCATCTCTTTCACCATCCCCCACAACTCATCCCCCAAAACCCCGCTTGCCAAAAACACCTGGGCGCGGAACTGGAACAGGTTGGATCTCCCCTCCCTGACCTCCCTGCTTCACAATTCCATCCCCCCCCTCTCTGGCTTATCATCGGCCTCACAGGCCAAGGCCATTAACACCTGGCTGGCTGGAGCCTGTGACTCAGAGGCCCCCTTACGACGCATCTCCATCCGCCGGCTTAAGGACTCTAACCGATGGTTTAACGACCATCTAAAAGAACTTAAGCTGAGCGTTCGGAGGGCGGAGAGGCAGTGGAGGAAGAACTACTGCCCGTTATTAAAAACCCACTTTCTGACACTGTTGGCTGATTACAAATCAGCAATTCTAGCTGCTAAGACCGACTACTTCTCTACGAGAATAATGTCGGCCGCCAACAAACCCAGGGCTATTTTTGACATCGTAAACGACCTGGCGTTCTCAGATCGAGCCTCGCCCCAAATCCCTCCTTCCCAGCTTCTCTGCGACCAATTAAACAACTACTTCGTGGATAAGATCACCAATATCAAGGCCAATATCCCTCTACCCTCGCCTACCTTCGTCGATCCCTCCCCCCCCCCAGTTCAAAATCATCTCACTGTCATCCCTCCCCTCACTCAGGAATCCTTTCTGTCGATTCTTCCCAAAGTTAAATCTGGGTCACCGGCGGATGTCTGCCCTGCTCGCATCCTACAGCAAATCTATTCTAGCTGCCCTGATCCCCCGATTGCCTTCCTCAACAGCGCCTTGGCACAGGGTGTGGTGCCCCCGGTACTAAAAGCAGCCACCATAGTACCCCTGCTGAAGAAACCCGGCTCGGACCCTTCTATCTCGTCCAACTTTCGCCCCATCTCCCTGCTGCCCTTTCTGGGCAAGGTGATGGAACGCCATGTTACCGCGGCTCTGAGCACCCACATTGAGGCGAATGGGGGGCTGGCTTCTCGTCAGGCAGGATTCCGCCCCAGGCACTCAACAGAATCGGTCGTAGTCGCCGTCCTAGACAACCTCAGAAAGGGCATGGATGACAACAACCACCAGGCACTGGTCCTCCTCGATCTTTCCGCCGCCTTTGACACGGTGGACCATACCATCCTACTCACCCGTGTCAAGGCGGCTGGCATCGGGGGATCAGCCCTTGTCTGGCTCTCCTCCTTTCTGAGGGACCGCACCCAGGCGGTCCGTCTAGGCGACTTCACCTCCACTCCCCTCCCTGTCACTTGTGGTGTTCCCCAGGGTTCCTCTCTCTCCCCTCTTCTCTTCAACCTTTATATCTTTCCTCTCATCTTTGCTCTCCAGCAGTTGGAGGTCACCGTCTTTAACTACGCGGATGACCTCCAGCTCATCTTTGATCTGTCCCCCTCTTCTCTCTCGGTCTCCAATTTCCAGTCTACTATGACATTCATCAGGGACTGGATGAATCACAACCACCTTAAACTGAACCCTGATAAAACTGAGCTGGTTCTCACTGGTGGTTCGTCCAGTCCCTGGAACTCTCTTTTCTGGCCCCCCTCTCTTGGCCCTGCACCCTCCCCCTCCACCACTGTCAAAACACTGGGTGTAAAAATGAACAATCAGCTCACTCTTCACTCTCACATCAGCTCCGTGGTCTCCTCCTGTTTCCTCACTCTTCGAACTATCCGCTCTGTCTCCCGTTTCTTCACCCCTCAGGCCCTCAAGACCATCATGGCCGCCCTGGTAATCTCGCGTTTGGACTACGCCAACGCTCTTTTCCATGGCATCCCTGCCTATAGTTTGCGTAGACTCCAAGCCATCCAGAACCAGGTGGCCAGACTGATATTTGGCCTCCCACGTTATCACCACTCCACCCCCCTCCTAAAGAAACTCCACTGGCTCCCCGTGAAACAACGTTCCCTCTTCAAAATCGGGTGCATGGTTTTCCAGGCCCGTCAGGGCACTGCCCCTGCTTTCATCACTTCACTTATCAAACCCTACGTCCCCGCAAGAAATCTCCGGTCCTCCTCCAAGTCCCTTCTCCTGATCCCCCGTTTCTCGCGCAAAAAATGGGGTGGATCCAATTTCTCTACTCTGGCCCCTTCCTTTTGGAACTCTCTCCCTGATAACCTCCGCTCCGCAACTCAGTACCTTTCTTTCCGTGGAGACTTGAAAACTTTCCTATTTAGCCAGGCTTTCCCCGCCTAAATTTTCTCCCCGGTCTTCCTTCCCCTCAGCCACTGAACCTTCAGCGCCAAGAAACCGCAAGGTGTATGCTGCGCTTTACAAGCATTTTAAATTAGAAATTAGAAATTTAAACATGCTAATTTTAGCTCTAACACTGATGATCCACCTACAAATGTGAACTGACGTTCAAAAATAAAACATTTGAAAACGGACCATTTTCCACATTTCTGAAGCATGACGTAATGGGGGGGTGTTATCTCTTTTGTCGAAAATCAGCCGTTTTTGCTCGAACATTAAATGCCTCCAAATGGTATTTAATTAACTTCCCGGGGTGAAGAAACCCTTTTTGAGAACTCAGAGTGAGTAAATTGGCCATTTTCATGCACTTTTAACCATTCCATAAATCTTGTGTTTTGGGCCCCTGGAAGCATGAAAATCACTTTAAACATGCTCATTTTAGCTCTAACACTGATGATCCACCTACAAATGTGAACTGACGTTCAAAAATAAAACATTTGAAAACGGACCATTTTCCACATTTCTGAAGCATGACGTAATGGGGGGGTGTTATCTCTTTTGTCGAAAATCAGCCGTTTTTGCTCGAACATTAAATGCCTCCAAATGGTATTTAATTAACTTCCCGAGCCCCTGGAAGCATGAAAATCACTTTAAACATGCTAATTTTAGCTCTAACACTGATGATCCACCTACAAATGTGAACTGACGTTCAAAAATAAAACATTTGAAAACGGACCATTTTCCACATTTCTGAAGCATGACGTAATGGGGGGGTGTTATCTCTTTTGTCGAAAATCAGCCGTTTTTGCTCGAACATTAAATGCCTCCAAATGGTATTTAATTAACTTCCCGGGGTGAAGAAACCCTTTTTGAGAACTCAGAGTGAGTAAATTGGCCATTTTCATGCACTTTTAACCATTCCATAAATCTTGTGTTTTGGGCCCCTGGAAGCATGAAAATCACTTAAAACATGCTAATTTTAGCTCTAACACTGATGATCCACCTACAAATGTGAACTGACGTTCAAAAATAAAACATTTGAAAACGGACCATTTTCCACATTTCTGAAGCATGACGTAATGGGGAGGTGTTATCTCTTTTGTCGAAAATCAGCCGTTTTTGCTCGAACATTAAATGCCTCCAAATGGTATTTAATTAACTTCCCGAGCCCCTGGAAGCATGAAAATCACTTTAAACATGCTAATTTTAGCTCTAACACTGATGATCCACCTACAAATGTGAACTGACGTTCAAAAATAAAACATTTGAAAACGGACCATTTTCCACATTTCTGAAGCATGACGTAATGGGGGGGTGTTATCTCTTTTGTCGAAAATCAGCCGTTTTTGCTCGAACATTAAATGCCTCCAAATGGTATTTATTTCACTTCCCGAGCCCCTGGAAGCATGAAAATCACTTTAAACATGCTAATTTTAGCTCTAACACTGATGATCCACCTACAAATGTGAACTGACGTTCAAAAATAAAACATTTGAAAACGGACCATTTTCCACATTTCTGAAGCATGACGTAATGGGGGGGTGTTATCTCTTTTGTCGAAAATCTGCCGTTTTTGCTCGAACATTAAATGCCTCCAAATGGTATTTATTTCACTTCCCGAGCCCCTGGAAGCATGAAAATCACTTTAAACATGCTAATTTTAGCTCTAACACTGATGATCCACCTACAAATGTGAACTGACGTTCAAAAATAAAACATTTGAAAACGGACCATTTTCCACATTTCTGAAGCATGACGTAATGGGGGGGTGTTATCTCTTTTGTCGAAAATCAGCCGTTTTTGCTCGAACATTAAATGCCTCCAAATGGTATTTAATTAACTTCCCGAGCCCCTGGAAGCATGAAAATCACTTTAAACATGCTAATTTTAGCTCTAACACTGATGATCCACCTACAAATGTGAACTAACGTTCAAAAATAAAACATTTGAAAACGGACCATTTTCCACATTTCTGAAGCATGACGTAATGGGGGGGTGTTATCTCTTTTGTCGAAAATCAGCCGTTTTTGCTCGAACATTAAATGCCTCCAAATGGTATTTAATTAACTTCCCGGGGTGAAGAAACCCTTTTTGAGAACTCAGAGTGAGTAAATTGGCCATTTTCATGCACTTTTAACCATTCCATAAATCTTGTGTTTTGGGCCCCTGGAAGCATGAAAATCACTTTAAACATGCTCATTTTAGCTCTAACACTGATGATCCACCTACAAATGTGAACTGACGTTCAAAAATAAAACATTTGAAAACGGACCATTTTCCACATTTCTGAAGCATGACGTAATGGGGGGGTGTTATCTCTTTTGTCGAAAATCAGCCGTTTTTGCTCGAACATTAAATGCCTCCAAATGGTATTTAATTAACTTCCCGAGCCCCTGGAAGCATGAAAATCACTTTAAACATGCTAATTTTAGCTCTAACACTGATGATCCACCTACAAATGTGAACTGACGTTCAAAAATAAAACATTTGAAAACGGACCATTTTCCACATTTCTGAAGCATGACGTAATGGGGGGGTGTTATCTCTTTTGTCGAAAATCAGCCGTTTTTGCTCGAACATTAAATGCCTCCAAATGGTATTTAATTAACTTCCCGGGGTGAAGAAACCCTTTTTGAGAACTCAGAGTGAGTAAATTGGCCATTTTCATGCACTTTTAACCATTCCATAAATCTTGTGTTTTGGGCCCCTGGAAGCATGAAAATCACTTAAAACATGCTAATTTTAGCTCTAACACTGATGATCCACCTACAAATGTGAACTGACGTTCAAAAATAAAACATTTGAAAACGGACCATTTTCCACATTTCTGAAGCATGACGTAATGGGGAGGTGTTATCTCTTTTGTCGAAAATCAGCCGTTTTTGCTCGAACATTAAATGCCTCCAAATGGTATTTAATTAACTTCCCGAGCCCCTGGAAGCATGAAAATCACTTTAAACATGCTAATTTTAGCTCTAACACTGATGATCCACCTACAAATGTGAACTGACGTTCAAAAATAAAACATTTGAAAACGGACCATTTTCCACATTTCTGAAGCATGACGTAATGGGGGGGTGTTATCTCTTTTGTCGAAAATCAGCCGTTTTTGCTCGAACATTAAATGCCTCCAAATGGTATTTATTTCACTTCCCGAGCCCCTGGAAGCATGAAAATCACTTTAAACATGCTAATTTTAGCTCTAACACTGATGATCCACCTACAAATGTGAACTGACGTTCAAAAATAAAACATTTGAAAACGGACCATTTTCCACATTTCTGAAGCATGACGTAATGGGGGGGTGTTATCTCTTTTGTCGAAAATCTGCCGTTTTTGCTCGAACATTAAATGCCTCCAAATGGTATTTATTTCACTTCCCGAGCCCCTGGAAGCATGAAAATCACTTTAAACATGCTAATTTTAGCTCTAACACTGATGATCCACCTACAAATGTGAACTGACGTTCAAAAATAAAACATTTGAAAACGGACCATTTTCCACATTTCTGAAGCATGACGTAATGGGGGGGTGTTATCTCTTTTGTCGAAAATCAGCCGTTTTTGCTCGAACATTAAATGCCTCCAAATGGTATTTAATTAACTTCCCGAGCCCCTGGAAGCATGAAAATCACTTTAAACATGCTAATTTTAGCTCTAACACTGATGATCCACCTACAAATGTGAACTAACGTTCAAAAATAAAACATTTGAAAACGGACCATTTTCCACATTTCTGAAGCATGACGTAATGGGGGGGTGTTATCTCTTTTGTCGAAAATCAGCCGTTTTTGCTCGAACATTAAATGCCTCCAAATGGTATTTAATTAACTTCCCGGGGTGAAGAAACCCTTTTTGAGAACTCAGAGTGAGTAAATTGGCCATTTTCATGCACTTTTAACCATTCCATAAATCTTGTGTTTCGGGCCCCTGGAAGCATGAAAATCACTTTAAACATGCTAATTTTAGCTCTAACACTGATGATCCACCTACAAATGTGAACTGACGTTCAAAAATAAAACATTTGAAAACGGACCATTTTCCACATTTCTGAAGCATGACGTAATGGGGGGGTGTTATCTCTTTTGTCGAAAATCAGCCATTTTTGCTCGAACATTAAATGCCTCCAAATGGTATTTATTTCACTTCCTGAGCCCCTGGAAGCATGAAAATCACTTTAAACATGCTAATTTTAGCTCTAACACTGATGATCCACCTACAAATGTGAACTGACGTTCAAAAATAAAACATTTGAAAACGGACCATTTTCCACATTTCTGAAGCATGACGTAATGGGGGGGTGTTATCTCTTTTGTCGAAAATCAGCCGTTTTTGCTCGAACATTAAATGCCTCCAAATGGTATTTAATTAACTTCCCGAGCCCCTGGAAGCATGAACATCACTTTAAACATGCTAATTTTAGCTCTAACACTGATGATCCACCTACAAATGTGAACTGACGTTCAAAAATAAAACATTTGAAAACGGACCATTTTCCACATTTCTGAAGCATGACGTAATGGGGGGGTGTTATCTCTTTTGTTGAAAATCAGCCGTTTTTGCTCGAACATTAAATGCCTCCAAATGGTATTTAATTAACTTCCCGGGGTGAAGAAACCCTTTTTGAGAACTCAGAGTGAGTAAATTGGCCATTTTCATGCACTTTTAACCATTCCATAAATCTTGTGTTTTGGGCCCCTGGAAGCATGAAAATCACTTTAAACATGCTAATTTTAGCTCTAACACTGATGATCCACCTACAAATGTGAACTGACGTTCAAAAATAAAACATTTGAAAACGGACCATTTTCCACATTTCTGAAGCATGACGTAATGGGGGGGTGTTATCTCTTTTGTCGAAAATCAGCCGTTTTTGCTCGAACATTAAATGCCTCCAAATGGTATTTAATTAACTTCCCGAGCCACTGGAAGCATGAAAATCACTTTAAACATGCTAATTTTAGCTCTAACACTGATGATCCACCTACAAATGTGAACTGACGTTCAAAAATAAAACATTTGAAAACGGACCATTTTCCACATTTCTGAAGCATGACGTAATGGGGGGGTGTTATCTCTTTTGTCGAAAATCAGCCGTTTTTGCTCGAACATTAAATGCCTCCAAATGGTATTTAATTAACTTCCCGAGCCCCTGGAAGCATGAAAATCACTTTAAACATGCTAATTTTAGCTCTAACACTGATGATCCACCTACAAATGTGAACTGACGTTCAAAAATAAAACATTTGAAAACGGACCATTTTCCACATTTCTGAAGCATGACGTAATGGGGGGGTGTTATCTCTTTTGTCGAAAATCAGCCGTTTTTGCTCGAACATTAAATGCCTCCAAATGGTATTTAATTAACTTCCCGAACCCCTGGAAGCATGAAAATCACTTTAAACATGCTAATTTTAGCTCTAACACTGATGATCCACCTACAAATGTGAACTGACGTTCAAAAATAAAACATTTGAAAACTGACCATTTTCCACATTTCTGAAGCATGACGTAATGGGGGGGTGTTATCTCTTTTGTCGAAAATCAGCCGTTTTTGCTCGAACATTAAATGCCTCCAAATGGTATTTAATTAACTTCCCGGGGTGAAGAAACCCTTTTTGAGAACTCAGAGTAAGTAAATTGGCCATTTTCATGCACTTTTAACCATTCCATAAATCTTGTGTTTTGGGCCCCTGGAAGCATGAAAATCACTTTAAACATGCTAATTTTAGCTCTAACACTGATGATCCACCTACAAATGTGAACTGACGTTCAAAAATGAAACATTTGAAAACGGACCATTTTCCACATTTCTGAAGCATGACGTAATGAGGGGGTGTTATCTCTTTTGTCGAAAATCATCCGTTTTTGCTCGAACATTAAATGCCTCCAAATGGTATTTAATTAACTTCCCGAGCCCCTGGAAGCATCAAAATCACTTTAAACATGCTAATTTTAGCTCTAACACTGATGATCCACCTACAAATGTGAACTGACGTTCAAAAATAAAACATTTGAAAACGGACCATTTTCCACATTTCTGAAGCATGACGTAATGGGGGGTGTTATCTCTTTTGTCGAAAATCTGCCGTTTTTGCTCGAACATTAAATGCCTCCAAATGGTATTTAATTAACTTCCCGGGGTGAAGAAACCCTTTTTGAGAACTCAGAGTGAGTAAATTGGCCATTTTCATCATGTTTGGGCCCCTGGAAGCATGAAAATCACTTTAAACATGCTAATTTTAGCTCTAACACTGATGATCCACCTACAAATGTGAACTGACGTTCAAAAATAAAACATTTGAAAACGGACCATTTTCCACATTTCTGAAGCATGACGTAATGGGGGGGTGTTATCTCTTTTGTCGAAAATCAGCCGTTTTTGCTCGAACATTAAATGCCTCCAAATGGTATTTAATTAACTTCCCGAGCCCCTGGAAGCATGAAAATCACTTTAAACATGCTAATTTTTGCTCTAACACTGATGATCCACCTACAAATGTGAACTGACGTTCAAAAATAAAACATTTGAAAACGGACCATTTTCCACATTTCTGAAGCATGACGTAATGGGGGGGTGTTATCTCTTTTGTCGAAAATCAGCCGTTTTTGCTCGAACATTGAATGCCTCCAAATGGTATTTAATTAACTTGCCGGGGTGAAGAAACCCTTTTTGAGAACTCAGAGTGAGTAAATTGGCCATTTTCATGCACTTTTAACCATTCCATAAATCTTGTGTTTTGGGCCCCTGGAAGCATGAAAATCACTTTAAACATGCTAATTTTAGCTCTAACACTGATGATCCACCTACAAATGTGAACTGACGTTCAAAAATAAAACATTTGAAAACGGACCATTTTCCACATTTCTGAAGCATGACGTAATGGGGGGGTGTTATCTCTTTTGTCGAAAATCAGCCGTTTTTTGCTCGAACATTAAATGCCTCCAAATGGTATTTAATTAACTTCCCGAGCCCCTGGAAGCATGAAAATCACTTTAAACATGCTAATTTTAGCTCTAACACTGATGATCCACCTACAAATGTGAAATTACGTTCAAAAATAAAACATTTGAAAACGGACCATTTTCCACATTTCTGAAGCATGACGTAATGGGGGTGTTATCTCTTTTGTCGAAAATCATCCGTTTTTGCTCGAACATTAAATGCCTCCAAATGGTATTTAATTAACTTCCCGGGGTGAAGAAACCCTTTTTGAGAACTCAGAGTGAGTAAATTGGCCATTTTCATGCACTTTTAACCATTCCATAAATCTTGTGTTTTGGCCCCTGGAAGCATGAAAATCACTTTAAACATGCTAATTTTAGCTCTAACACTGATGATCCACCTACAAATGTGAACTGATGTTCAAAAATAAAACATTTGAAAACGGACCATTTTCCACATTTCTGAAGCATGACGTAATGGGGGGGTGTTATCTCTTTTGTCGAAAATCAGCCGTTTTTGCTCGAACATTAAATGCCTCCAAATGGTATTTAATTAACTTCCCGGGGTGAAGAAACCCTTTTTGAGAACTCAGAGTGAGTAAATTGGCCATTTTCATCATGTTTGGGCCCCTGGAAGCATGAAAATCACTTTAAACATGCTAATTTTAGCTCTAACACTGATGATCCACCTACAAATGTGAACTGACGTTCAAAAATAAAACATTTGAAAACGGACCATTTTCCACATTTCTGAAGCATGACGTAATGGGGGGGTGTTATCTCTTTTGTCGAAAATCAGCCGTTTTTGCTCGAACATTAAATGCCTCCAAATGGTATTTATTTCACTTCCCGAGCCCCTGGAAGCATGAAAATCACTTTAAACATGCTAATTTTAGCTCTAACACTGATGATCCACCTACAAATGTGAACTGACGTTCAAAAATAAAACATTTGAAAACGGACCATTTTCCACATTTCTGAAGCATGACGTAATGGGGGGGTGTTATCTCTTTTGTCGAAAATCAGCCGTTTTTGCTCGAACATTAAATGCCTCCAAATGGTATTTAATTAACTTCCCGAGCCCCTGGAAGCATGATAATCACTTTAAACATGCTAATTTTAGCTCTAACACTGATGATCCACCTACAAATGTGAACTGACGTTCAAAAATAAAACATTTGAAAACGGACCATTTTCCACATTTCTGAAGCATGACGTAATGGGGGGGTGTTATCTCTTTTGTCGAAAATCAGCCGTTTTTGCTCGAACATTAAATGCCTCCAAATGGTATTTAATTAACTTCCCGAGCCCCTGGAAGCATGAAAATCACTTTAAACATGCTAATTTTAGCTCTAACACTGATGATCCACCTACAAATGTGAACTGACGTTCAAAAATAAAACATTTGAAAACGGACCATTTTCCACATTTCTGAAGCATGACGTAATGGGGGGGTGTTATCTCTTTTGTCGAAAATCAGCCGTTTTTGCTCGAACATTGAATGCCTCCAAATGGTATTTAATTAACTTCCCGGGGTGAAGAAACCCTTTTTGAGAACTCAGAGTGAGTAAATTGGCCATTTTCATGCACTTTTAACCATTCCATAAATCTTGTGTTTTGGGCCCCTGGAAGCATGAAAATCACTTTAAACATGCTAATTTTAGCTCTAACACTGATGATCCACCTACAAATGTGAACTGACGTTCAAAAATAAAACATTTGAAAACGGACCATTTTCCACATTTCTGAAGCATGACGTAATGGGGGGGTGTTATCTCTTTTGTCGAAAATCAGCCGTTTTTGCTCGAACATTAAATGCCTCCAAATGGTATTTAATTAACTTCCCGGGGTGAAGAAACCCTTTTTGAGAACTCAGAGTGAGTAAATTGGCCATTTTCATGCACTTTTAACCATTCCATAAATCTTGTGTTTTGGGCCCCTGGAAGCATGAAAATCACTTTAAACATGCTAATTTTAGCTCTAACACTGATGATCCACCGACAAATGTGAACTGACGTTCAAAAATAAAACATTTGAAAACGGACCATTTTCCACATTTCTGAAGCATGACGTAATGGGGGGGTGTTATCTCTTTTGTCGAAAATCAGCCGTTTTTGCTCGAACATTAAATGCCTCCAAATGGTATTTAATTAACTTCCCGAGCCCCTGGAAGCATGAAAATCACTTTAAACATGCTAATTTTAGCTCTAACACTGATGATCCACCTACAAATGTGAATTGACGTTCAAAAATAAAACATTTGAAAACGGACCATTTTCCACATTTCTGAAGCATGACGTAATGGGGGGGTGTTATCTCTTTTGTCGAAAATCAGCCGTTTTTGCTCGAACATTAAATGCCTCCAAATGGTATTTAATTACCTTCCCGTTGTGAAGAAACCCTTTTTGAGAACTCAGAGTGAGTAAATTGGCCATTTTCATGCACTTTTAACCATTCCATAAATCTTGTGTTTTGGGCCCCTGGAAGCATGAAAATCACTTTAAACATGCTAATTTTAGCTCTAACACTGATGATCCACCTACAAATGTGAACTGATGTTCAAAAATAAAACATTTGAAAACGGACCATTTTCCACATTTCTGAAGCATGACGTAATGGGGGGGTGTTATCTCTTTTGTCGAAAATCAGCCGTTTTTGCTCGAACATTAAATGCCTCCAAATTGTATTTATTTCACTTCCCGAGCCCCTGGAAGCATGAAAATCACTTTAAACATGCTAATTTTAGCTCTAACACTGAGGATCCACCTACAAATGTGAACTGACGTTCAAAAATAAAACATTTGAAAACGGACCATTTTCCACATTTCTGAAGCATGACGTAATGGGGGGTTGTTATCTCTTTTGTCGAAAATCAGCCGTTTTTGCTCGAACATTAAATGCCTCCAAATGGTATTTATTTCACTTCCCGAGCCCCTTGAAGCATGAAAATCACTTTAAACATGCTAATTTTAGCTCTAACACTGATGATCCACCTACAAATGTGAACTGACGTTCAAAAATAAAACATTTGAAAATGGACCATTTTCCACATTTCTGAAGCATGACGTAATGGGGGGGTGTTATCTCTTTTGTCGAAAATCAGCCATTTTTGCTCGAACATTAAATGCCTCCAAATGGTATTTAATTAACTTCCAGAGCCCCTGGAAGCATGAAAATCACTTTAAACATGCTAATTTTAGCTCTAACACTGATGATCCACCTACAAATGTGAACTGACGTTCAAAAATAAAACATTTGAAAACGGACCATTTTCCACATTTCTGAAGCATGACGTAATGGGGGGGTGTTATCTCTTTTGTCGAAAATCAGCCGTTTTTGCTCGAACATTAAATGCCTCCAAATGGTATTTAATTAACTTCCCGGGGTGAAGAAACCCTTTTTGAGAACTCAGAGTGAGTAAATTGGCCATTTTCATGCACTTTTAACCATTCCATAAATCTTGTGTTTTGGGCCCCTGGAAGCATGAAAATCACTTTAAACATGCTAATTTTAGCTCTAACACTGATGATCCACCTACAAATGTGAACTGACGTTCAAAAATAAAACATTTGAAAACGGACCATTTTCCACATTTCTGAAGCATGACGTAATGGGGGGGTGTTATCTCTTTTGTCGAAAATCAGCCGTTTTTGCTCGAACATTAAATGCCTCCAAATGGTATTTAATTAACTTCCCGGGGTGAAGAAACCCTTTTTGAGAACTCAGAGTGAGTAAATTGGCCATTTTCATGCACTTTTAACCATTCCATAAATCTTGTGTTTTGGGCCCCTGGAAGCATGAAAATCACTTTAAACATGCTAATTTTAGCTCTAACACTGATGATCCACCTACAAATGTGAACTGACGTTCAAAAATAAAACATTTGAAAACGGACCATTTTCCACATTTCTGAAGCATGACGTAATGGGGGGGTGTAATCTCTTTTGTCGAAAATCAGCCGTTTCTGCTCGAACATTAAATGCCTCCAAATGGTATTTAATTAACTTCCCGAGCCCCTGGAAGCATGAAAATCACTTTAAACATGCTAATTTTAGCTCTAACACTGATGATCCACCGACAAATGTGAACTGACGTTCAAAAATAAAACATTTGAAAACGGACCATTTTCCACATTTCTGAAGCATGACGTAATGGGGGGGTGTTATCTCTTTTGTCGAAAATCAGCCGTTTTTGCTCGAACATTAAATGCCTCCAAATGGTATTTAATTAACTTCCCGGGGTGAAGAAACCCTTTTTGAGAACTCAGAGTGAGTAAATTGGCCATTTTCATGCACTTTTAACCATTCCATAAATCTTGTGTTTTGGGCCCCTGGAAGCATGAAAATCACTTTAAACATGCTAATTTTAGCTCTAACACTGATGATCCACCTACAAATGTGAACTGACGTTCAAAAATAAAACATTTGAAAACGGACCATTTTCCACATTTCTGAAGCATGACGTAATGGGGGGTGTTATCTCTTTTGTCGAAAATCAGCCGTTTTTGCTCGAACATTAAATGCCTCCAAATGGTATTTAATTAACTTCCCGAGCCCCTGGAAGCATGAACATCACTTTAAACATGCTAATTTTAGCTCTAACACTGATGATCCACCTACAAATGTGAACTGACGTTCAAAAATAAAACATTTGAAAACGGACCATTTTCCACATTTCTGAAGCATGACGTAATGGGGGGGTGTTATCTCTTTTGTCGAAAATCAGCCGTTTTTGCTCGAACATTAAATGCCTCCAAATGGTATTTAATTAACTTCCCGGGGTGAAGAAACCCTTTTTGAGAACTCAGAGTGAGTAAATTGGCCATTTTCATGCACTTTTAACCATTCCATAAATCTTGTGTTTTGGGCCCCTGGAAGCATGAAAATCACTTTAAACATGCTAATTTTAGCTCTAACACTGATGATCCACCTACAAATGTGAACTGACGTTCAAAAATAAAACATTTGAAAACGGACCATTTTCCACATTTCTGAAGCATGACGTAATGGGGGGGTGTTATCTCTTTTGTCGAAAATCAGCCGTTTTTGCTCGAACATTAAATGCCTCCAAATGGTATTTAATTAACTTCCCGGGGTGAAGAAACCCTTTTTGAGAACTCAGAGTGAGTAAATTGGCCATTTTCATGCACTTTTAACCATTCCATAAATCTTGTGTTTTGGGCCCCTGGAAGCATGAAAATCACTTTAAACATGCTAATTTTAGCTCTAACACTGATGATCCACCTACAAATGTGAACTGACGTTCAAAAATAAAACATTTGAAAACGGACCATTTTCCACATTTCTGAAGCATGACGTAATGGGGGGGTGTTATCTCTTTTGTCGAAAATCAACCGTTTTTGCTCGAACATTAAATGCCTCCAAATGGTATTTATTTCACTTCCTGAGCCCCTGGAAGCATGAAAATCACTTTAAACATGCTAATTTTAGCTCTAACACTGATGATCAACCTACAAATGTGAACTGACGTTCAAAAATAAAACATTTGAAAACGGACCATTTTCCACATTTCTGAAGCATGACGTAATGGGGGGGTGTTATCTCTTTTGTCGAAAATCAGCCGTTTTTGCTCGAACATTAAATGCCTCCAAATGGTATTTAATTAACTTCCCGAGCCCCTGGAAGCATGAAAATCACTTTAAACATGCTAATTTTAGCTCTAACACTGATGATCCACCTACAAATGTGAACTGACGTTCAAAAATAAAACATTTGAAAACGGACCATTTTCCACATTTCTGAAGCATGACGTAATGGGGGGGTGTTATCTCTTTTGTCGAAAATCAGCCGTTTTTGCTCGAACATTAAATGCCCCCAAATGGTATTTATTTCACTTCCCGAGCCCCTGGAAGCATGAAAATCACTTTAAACATGCTAATTTTAGCTCTAACACTGATGATCCACCTACAAATGTGAACTGACGTTCAAAAATAAAACATTTGAAAACGGACCATTTTCCACATTTCTGAAGCATGACGTAATGGGGGGTGTTATCTCTTTTGTCGAAAATCAGCCGTTTTTGCTCGAACATTAAATGCCTCCAAATGGTATTTAATTAACTTCCCGAGCCCCTGGAAGCATGAAAATCACTTTAAACATGCTAATTTTAGCTCTAACACTGATGATCCACCTACAAATGTGAACTGACGTTCAAAAATAAAACATTTGAAAACGGACCATTTTCCACATTTCTGAAGCATGACGTAATGGGGGGGTGTTATCTCTTTTGTCGAAAATCAGCCGTTTTTGCTCGAACATTAAATGCCTCCAAATGGTATTTAATTAACTTCCCGTGGTGAAGAAACCCTTTTTGAGAACTCAGAGTGAGTAAATTGGCCATTTTCATGCACTTTTAACCATTCCATAAATCTTGTGTTTTGGGCCCCTGGAAGCATGAAAATCACTTTAAACATGCTAATTTTAGCTCTAACACTGATGATCCACCTACAAATGTGAACTGACGTTCAAAAATAAAACATTTGAAAACGGACCATTTTCCACATTTCTGAAGCATGACGTAATGGGGGGTGTTATCTCTTTTGTCGAAAATCAGCCGTTTTTGCTCGAACATTAAATGCCTCCAAATGGTATTTATTTCACTTCCCGAGCCCCTGGAAGCATAAAATCACTTTAAACATGCTAATTTTAGCTCTAACACTGATGATCCACCTACAAATGTGAACTGACGTTCAAAAATAAAACATTTGAAAACGGACCATTTTCCACATTTCTGAAGCATGACGTAATGGGGGGGTGTTATCTCTTTTGTCGAAAATCAGCCGTTTTTGCTCGAACATTAAATGCCTCCAAATGGTATTTAATTAACTTCCCGATACCCTGGAAGCATGAAAATCACTTTAAACATGCTAATTTTAGCTCTAACACTGATGATCCACCTACAAATGTGAACTGACGTTCAAAAATAAAACATTTGAAAACGGACCATTTTCCACATTTCTGAAGCATGACGTAATGGGGGGGTGTTATCTCTTTTGTCGAAAATCAGCCGTTTTTGCTCGAACATTAAATGCCTCCAAATGGTATTTAATTAACTTCCCGGGGTGAAGAAACCCTTTTTGAGAACTCAGAGTGAGTAAATTGGCCATTTTCATGCACTTTTAACCATTCCATAAATCTTGTGTTTTGGGCCCCTGGAAGCATGAAAATCACTTTAAACATGCTAATTTTAGCTCTAACACTGATGATCCACCTACAAATGTGAACTGACGTTCAAAAATAAAACATTTGAAAACGGACCATTTTCCACATTTCTGAAGCATGACGTAATGGGGGGGTGTTATCTCTTTTGTCGAAAATCAGCCGTTTTTGCTCGAACATTAAATGCCTCCAAATGGTATTTAATTAACTTCCCGAGCCCCTGGAAGCATAAAAATCACTTTAAACATGCTAATTTTAGCTCTAACACTGATGATCCACCTACAAATGTGAACTGACGTTCAAAAATAAAACATTTGAAAACGGACCATTTTCCACATTTCTGAAGCATGACGTAATGGGGGGGTGTTATCTCTTTTGTCGAAAATCAGCCGTTTTTGCTCGAACATTAAATGCCTCCAAATGGTATTTAATTAACTTCCCGGGGTGAAGAAACCCTTTTTGAGAACTCAGAGTGAGTAAATTGGCCATTTTCATGCACTTTTAACCATTCCATAAATCTTGTGTTTTGGGCCCCTGGAAGCATGAAAATCACTTTAAACATGCTAATTTTAGCTCTAACACTGATGATCCACCTACAAATGTGAACTGACGTTCAAAAATAAAACATTTGAAAACGGACCATTTTCCACATTTCTGAAGCATGACGTAATGGGGGGGTGTTATCTCTTTTGTCGAAAATCAGCCGTTTTTGCTCGAACATTAAATGCCTCCAAATGGTATTTAATTAACTTCCCGAGCCCCTGGAAGTATGAAAATCACTTTAAACATGCTAATTTTAGCTCTAACACTGATGATCCACCTACAAATGTGAACTGACGTTCAAAAATAAAACATTTGAAAACGGACCATTTTCCACATTTCTGAAGCATGACGTAATGGGGGGGTGTTATCTCTTTTGTCGAAAATCAGCCGTTTTTGCTCGAACATTAAATGCCTCCAAATGGTATTTAATTAACTTCCCGGGGTGAAGAAACCCTTTTTGAGAACTCAGAGTGAGTAAATTGGCCATTTTCATGCACTTTTAACCATTCCATAAATCTTGTGTTTTGGGCCCCTGGAAGCATGAAAATCACTTTAAACATGCTAATTTTAGCTCTAACACTGACGATCCACCTACAAATGTGAACTGACGTTCAAAAATAAAACATTTGAAAACGGACCATTTTCCACATTTCTGAAGCATGACGTAATGGGGGGGTGTTATCTCTTTTGTCGAAAATCAGCCGTTTTTGCTCGAACATTAAATGCCTCCAAATGGTATTTATTTTACTTCCCGAGCCCCTGGAAGCATGAAAATCACTTTAAACATGCTAATTTTAGCTCTAACACTGATGATCCACCTACAAATGTGAACTGACGTTCAAAAATAAAACATTTGAAAACGGACCATTTTCCACATTTCTGAAGCATGACGTAATGGGGGGTTGTTATCTCTTTTGTCGAAAATCAGCCGTTTTTGCTCGAACATTAAATGCCTCCAAATGGTATTTAATTAACTTCCCGAGCCCCTGGAAGCATGAAAATCACTTTAAACATGCTAATTTTAGCTCTAACACTGATGATCCACCTACAAATGTGAACTGACGTTCAAAAATAAAACATTTGAAAACGGACCATTTTCCACATTTCTGAAGCATGACGTAATGGGGGGGTGTTATCTCTTTTGTCGAAAATCAGCCGTTTTTGCTCAAACATTAAATGCCTCCAAATGGTATTTAATTAACTTCCCGGGGTGAAGAAACCCTTTTTGAGAACTCAGAGTGAGTAAATTGGCCATTTTCATGCACTTTTAACCATTCCATAAATCTTGTGTTTTGGGCCCCTGGAAGCATGAAAATCACTTTAAACATGCTAATTTTAGCTCTAACACTGATGATCCACCTACAAATGTGAACTGACGTTAAAAAAAAAAACATTTGAAAACGGACCATTTTCCACATTTCTGAAGCATGACGTAATGGGGGGGGTGTTATCTCTTTTGTCGAAAATCAGCCCTTTTTGCTCGAACATTAAATGCCTCCAAATGGTATTTAATTAACTTCCCGAGCCCCTGGAAGCATGCAAATCACTTTAAACATGCTAATTTTAGCTCTAACACTGATGATCCACCTACAAATGTGAACTGACGTTCAAAAATAAAACATTTGAAAACGGACCATTTTCCACATTTCTGAAGCATGACGTAATGGGGGGGTGTTATCTCTTTTGTCGAAAATCAGCCGTTTTTGCTCGAACATTAAATGCCTCCAAATGGTATTTAATTAACTTCCCGGGGTGAAGAAACCCTTTTTGAGAACTCAGAGTGAGTAAATTGGCCATTTTCATGCACTTTTAACCATTCCATAAATCTTGTGTTTTGGGCCCCTGGAAGCATGAAAATCACTTTAAACATGCTAATTTTAGCTCTAACACTGATGATCCACCTACAAATGTGAACTGACGTTCAAAAATAAAACATTTGAAAACGGACCATTTTCCACATTTCTGAAGCATGACGTAATGGGGGGGTGTTATCTCTTTTGTCGAAAATCAGCCGTTTTTGCTCGAACATTAAATGCCTCCAAATGGTATTTAATTAACTTCCCGGGGTGAAGAAACCCTTTTTGAGAACTCAGAGTGAGTAAATTGGCCATTTTCATGCACTTTTAACCATTCCATAAATCTTGTGTTTTGGGCCCCTGGAAGCATGAAAATCACTTTAAACATGCTAATTTTAGCTCTAACACTGATGATCCACCTACAAATGTGAACTGACGTTCAAAAATAAAACATTTGAAAACGGACCATTTTCCACATTTCTGAAGCATGACGTAATGGGGGGGTGTTATCTCTTTTGTCGAAAATCAACCGTTTTTGCTCGAACATTAAATGCCTCCAAATGGTATTTATTTCACTTCCTGAGCCCCTGGAAGCATGAAAATCACTTTAAACATGCTAATTTTAGCTCTAACACTGATGATCAACCTACAAATGTGAACTGACGTTCAAAAATAAAACATTTGAAAACGGACCATTTTCCACATTTCTGAAGCATGACGTAATGGGGGGGTGTTATCTCTTTTGTCGAAAATCAGCCGTTTTTGCTCGAACATTAAATGCCTCCAAATGGTATTTAATTAACTTCCCGAGCCCCTGGAAGCATGAAAATCACTTTAAACATGCTAATTTTAGCTCTAACACTGATGATCCACCTACAAATGTGAACTGACGTTCAAAAATAAAACATTTGAAAACGGACCATTTTCCACATTTCTGAAGCATGACGTAATGGGGGGGTGTTATCTCTTTTGTCGAAAATCAGCCGTTTTTGCTCGAACATTAAATGCCCCCAAATGGTATTTATTTCACTTCCCGAGCCCCTGGAAGCATGAAAATCACTTTAAACATGCTAATTTTAGCTCTAACACTGATGATCCACCTACAAATGTGAACTGACGTTCAAAAATAAAACATTTGAAAACGGACCATTTTCCACATTTCTGAAGCATGACGTAATGGGGGGTGTTATCTCTTTTGTCGAAAATCAGCCGTTTTTGCTCGAACATTAAATGCCTCCAAATGGTATTTAATTAACTTCCCGAGCCCCTGGAAGCATGAAAATCACTTTAAACATGCTAATTTTAGCTCTAACACTGATGATCCACCTACAAATGTGAACTGACGTTCAAAAATAAAACATTTGAAAACGGACCATTTTCCACATTTCTGAAGCATGACGTAATGGGGGGGTGTTATCTCTTTTGTCGAAAATCAGCCGTTTTTGCTCGAACATTAAATGCCTCCAAATGGTATTTAATTAACTTCCCGTGGTGAAGAAACCCTTTTTGAGAACTCAGAGTGAGTAAATTGGCCATTTTCATGCACTTTTAACCATTCCATAAATCTTGTGTTTTGGGCCCCTGGAAGCATGAAAATCACTTTAAACATGCTAATTTTAGCTCTAACACTGATGATCCACCTACAAATGTGAACTGACGTTCAAAAATAAAACATTTGAAAACGGACCATTTTCCACATTTCTGAAGCATGACGTAATGGGGGGTGTTATCTCTTTTGTCGAAAATCAGCCGTTTTTGCTCGAACATTACATGCCTCCAAATGGTATTTATTTCACTTCCCGAGCCCCTGGAAGCATAAAATCACTTTAAACATGCTAATTTTAGCTCTAACACTGATGATCCACCTACAAATGTGAACTGACGTTCAAAAATAAAACATTTGAAAACGGACCATTTTCCACATTTCTGAAGCATGACGTAATGGGGGGGTGTTATCTCTTTTGTCGAAAATCAGCCGTTTTTGCTCGAACATTAAATGCCTCCAAATGGTATTTAATTAACTTCCCGAGCCCCTGGAAGCATGAAAATCACTTTAAACATGCTAATTTTAGCTCTAACACTGATGATCCACCTACAAATGTGAACTGACGTTCAAAAATAAAACATTTGAAAACGGACCATTTTCCACATTTCTGAAGCATGACGTAATGGGGGGGTGTTATCTCTTTTGTCGAAAATCAGCCGTTTTTGCTCGAACATTAAATGCCTCCAAATGGTATTTAATTAACTTCCCGGGGTGAAGAAACCCTTTTTGAGAACTCAGAGTGAGTAAATTGGCCATTTTCATGCACTTTTAACCATTCCATAAATCTTGTGTTTTGGGCCCCTGGAAGCATGAAAATCACTTTAAACATGCTAATTTTAGCTCTAACACTGATGATCCACCTACAAATGTGAACTGACGTTCAAAAATAAAACATTTGAAAACGGACCATTTTCCACATTTCTGAAGCATGACGTAATGGGGGGGTGTTATCTCTTTTGTCGAAAATCAGCCGTTTTTGCTCGAACATTAAATGCCTCCAAATGGTATTTAATTAACTTCCCGAGCCCCTGGAAGCATAAAAATCACTTTAAACATGCTAATTTTAGCTCTAACACTGATGATCCACCTACAAATGTGAACTGACGTTCAAAAATAAAACATTTGAAAACGGACCATTTTCCACATTTCTGAAGCATGACGTAATGGGGGGGTGTTATCTCTTTTGTCGAAAATCAGCCGTTTTTGCTCGAACATTAAATGCCTCCAAATGGTATTTAATTAACTTCCCGGGGTGAAGAAACCCTTTTTGAGAACTCAGAGTGAGTAAATTGGCCATTTTCATGCACTTTTAACCATTCCATAAATCTTGTGTTTTGGGCCCCTGGAAGCATGAAAATCACTTTAAACATGCTAATTTTAGCTCTAACACTGATGATCCACCTACAAATGTGAACTGACGTTCAAAAATAAAACATTTGAAAACGGACCATTTTCCACATTTCTGAAGCATGACGTAATGGGGGGGTGTTATCTCTTTTGTCGAAAATCAGCCGTTTTTGCTCGAACATTAAATGCCTCCAAATGGTATTTAATTAACTTCCCGAGCCCCTGGAAGTATGAAAATCACTTTAAACATGCTAATTTTAGCTCTAACACTGATGATCCACCTACAAATGTGAACTGACGTTCAAAAATAAAACATTTGAAAACGGACCATTTTCCACATTTCTGAAGCATGACGTAATGGGGGGGTGTTATCTCTTTTGTCGAAAATCAGCCGTTTTTGCTCGAACATTAAATGCCTCCAAATGGTATTTAATTAACTTCCCGGGGTGAAGAAACCCTTTTTGAGAACTCAGAGTGAGTAAATTGGCCATTTTCATGCACTTTTAACCATTCCATAAATCTTGTGTTTTGGGCCCCTGGAAGCATGAAAATCACTTTAAACATGCTAATTTTAGCTCTAACACTGACGATCCACCTACAAATGTGAACTGACGTTCAAAAATAAAACATTTGAAAACGGACCATTTTCCACATTTCTGAAGCATGACGTAATGGGGGGGTGTTATCTCTTTTGTCGAAAATCAGCCGTTTTTGCTCGAACATTAAATGCCTCCAAATGGTATTTATTTTACTTCCCGAGCCCCTGGAAGCATGAAAATCACTTTAAACATGCTAATTTTAGCTCTAACACTGATGATCCACCTACAAATGTGAACTGACGTTCAAAAATAAAACATTTGAAAACGGACCATTTTCCACATTTCTGAAGCATGACGTAATGGGGGGTTGTTATCTCTTTTGTCGAAAATCAGCCGTTTTTGCTCGAACATTAAATGCCTCCAAATGGTATTTAATTAACTTCCCGAGCCCCTGGAAGCATGAAAATCACTTTAAACATGCTAATTTTAGCTCTAACACTGATGATCCACCTACAAATGTGAACTGACGTTCAAAAATAAAACATTTGAAAACGGACCATTTTCCACATTTCTGAAGCATGACGTAATGGGGGGGTGTTATCTCTTTTGTCGAAAATCAGCCGTTTTTGCTCAAACATTAAATGCCTCCAAATGGTATTTAATTAACTTCCCGGGGTGAAGAAACCCTTTTTGAGAACTCAGAGTGAGTAAATTGGCCATTTTCATGCACTTTTAACCATTCCATAAATCTTGTGTTTTGGGCCCCTGGAAGCATGAAAATCACTTTAAACATGCTAATTTTAGCTCTAACACTGATGATCCACCTACAAATGTGAACTGACGTTAAAAAAAAAAACATTTGAAAACGGACCATTTTCCACATTTCTGAAGCATGACGTAATGGGGGGGGTGTTATCTCTTTTGTCGAAAATCAGCCCTTTTTGCTCGAACATTAAATGCCTCCAAATGGTATTTAATTAACTTCCCGAGCCCCTGGAAGCATGCAAATCACTTTAAACATGCTAATTTTAGCTCTAACACTGATGATCCACCTACAAATGTGAACTGACGTTCAAAAATAAAACATTTGAAAACGGACCATTTTCCACATTTCTGAAGCATGACGTAATGGGGGGGTGTTATCTCTTTTGTCGAAAATCAGCCGTTTTTGCTCGAACATTAAATGCCTCCAAATGGTATTTAATTAACTTCCCGGGGTGAAGAAACCCTTTTTGAGAACTCAGAGTGAGTAAATTGGCCATTTTCATGCACTTTTAACCATTCCATAAATCTTGTGTTTTGGGCCCCTGGAAGCATGAAAATCACTTTAAACATGCTAATTTTAGCTCTAACACTGATGATCCACCTACAAATGTGAACTGACGTTCAAAAATAAAACATTTGAAAACGGACCATTTTCCACATTTCTGAAGCATGACGTAATGGGGGGGTGTTATCTCTTTTGTCGAAAATCAGCCGTTTTTGCTCGAACATTAAATGCCTCCAAATGGTATTTAATTAACTTCCCGGGGTGAAGAAACCCTTTTTGAGAACTCAGAGTGAGTAAATTGGCCATTTTCATGCACTTTTAACCATTCCATAAATCTTGTGTTTTGGGCCCCTGGAAGCATGAAAATCACTTTAAACATGCTAATTTTAGCTCTAACACTGATGATCCACCTACAAATGTGAACTGACGTTCAAAAATAAAACATTTGAAAACGGACCATTTTCCACATTTCTGAAGCATGACGTAATGGGGGGGTGTTATCTCTTTTGTCGAAAATCAGCCGTTTTTGCTCGAACATTAAATGCCTCCAAATGGTATTTAATTAACTTCCCGGGGTGAAGAAACCCTTTTTGAGAACTCAGAGTGAGTAAATTGGCCATTTTCATGCACTTTTAACCATTCCATAAATCTTGTGTTTTGGGCCCCTGGAAGCATGAAAATCACTTTAAACATGCTAATTTTAGCTCTAACACTGATGATCCACCTACAAATGTGAACTGACGTTCAAAAATAAAACATTTGAAAACGGACCATTTTCCACATTTCTGAAGCATGACGTAATGGGGGGGTGTTATCTCTTTTGTCGAAAATCAGCCGTTTTTGCTCGAACATTAAATGCCTCCAAATGGTATTTAATTAACTTCCCGAGCCCCTGAAAGCATGAAAATCACTTTAAACATGCTAATTTTAGCTCTAACACTGATGATCCACCTATAAATGTGAACTGACGTTCAAAAATAAAACATTTGAAAACGGACCATTTTCCACATTTCTGAAGCATGACGTAATGGGGGGGTGTTATCTCTTTTGTCGAAAATCAGCCGTTTTTGCTCGAACATTAAATGCCTCCAAATGGTATTTAATTAACTTCCCGGGGTGAAGAAACCCTTTTTGAGAACTCAGAGTGAGTAAATTGGCCATTTTCATGCACTTTTAACCATTCCATAAATCTTGTGTTTTGGGCCCCTGGAAGCATGAAAATCACTTTAAACATGCTCATTTTAGCTCTAACACTGATGATCCACCTACAAATGTGAACTGACGTTCAAAAATAAAACATTTGAAAACGGACCATTTTCCACATTTCTGAAGCATGACGTAATGGGGGGGTGTTATCTCTTTTGTCGAAAATCAGCCGTTTTTGCTCGAACATTAAATGCCTCCAAATGGTATTTAATTAACTTCCCGAGCCCCTGGAATCATAAAAATCACTTTAAACATGCTAATTTTAGCTCTAACACTGATGATCCACCTACAAATGTGAACTGACGTTCAAAAATAAAACATTTGAAAACGGACCATTTTCCACATTTCTGAAGCATGACGTAATGGGGGGGTGTTATCTCTTTTGTCGAAAATCAGCCGTTTTTGCTCGAACATTAAATGCCTCCAAATGGTATTTAATTAACTTCCCGGGGTGAAGAAACCCTTTTTGAGAACTCAGAGTGAGTAAATTGGCCATTTTCATGCACTTTTAACCATTCCATAAATCTTGTGTTTTGGGCCCCTGGAAGCATGAAAATCACTTAAAACATGCTAATTTTAGCTCTAACACTGATGATCCACCTACAAATGTGAACTGACGTTCAAAAATAAAACATTTGAAAACGGACCATTTTCCACATTTCTGAAGCATGACGTAATGGGGAGGTGTTATCTCTTTTGTCGAAAATCAGCCGTTTTTGCTCGAACATTAAATGCCTCCAAATGGTATTTAATTAACTTCCCGAGCCCCTGGAAGCATGAAAATCACTTTAAACATGCTAATTTTAGCTCTAACACTGATGATCCACCTACAAATGTGAACTGACGTTCAAAAATAAAACATTTGAAAACGGACCATTTTCCACATTTCTGAAGCATGACGTAATGGGGGGGTGTTATCTCTTTTGTCGAAAATCAGCCGTTTTTGCTCGAACATTAAATGCCTCCAAATGGTATTTAATTAACTTCCCGGGGTGAAGAAACCCTTTTTGAGAACTCAGAGTGAGTAAATTGGCCATTTTCATGCACTTTTAACCATTCCATAAATCTTGTGTTTTGGGCCCCTGGAAGCATGAAAATCACTTTAAACATGCTAATTTTAGCTCTAACACTGATGATCCACCTACAAATGTGAACTGACGTTCAAAAATAAAACATTTGAAAACGGACCATTTTCCACATTTCTGAAGCATGACGTAATGGGGGGGTGTTATCTCTTTTGTCGAAAATCAACCGTTTTTGCTCGAACATTAAATGCCTCCAAATGGTATTTATTTCACTTCCCGAGCCCCTGGAAGCATGAAAATCACTTTAAACATGCTAATTTTAGCTCTAACACTGATGATCAACCTACAAATGTGAACTGACGTTCAAAAATAAAACATTTGAAAACGGACCATTTTCCACATTTCTGAAGCATGACGTAATGGGGGGGTGTTATCTCTTTTGTCGAAAATCAGCCGTTTTTGCTCGAACATTAAATGCCTCCAAATGGTATTTAATTAACTTCCCGAGCCCCTGGAAGCATGAAAATCACTTTAAACATGCTAATTTTAGCTCTAACACTGATGATCCACCTACAAATGTGAACTGACGTTCAAAAATAAAACATTTGAAAACGGACCATTTTCCACATTTCTGAAGCATGACGTAATGGGGGGTGTTATCTCTTTTGCCGAAAATCAGCCGTTTTTGCTCGAACATTAAATGCCTCCAAATGGTATTTAATTAACTTCCCGGGGTGAAGAAACCCTTTTTGAGAACTCAGAGTGAGTAAATTGGCCGTTTTCATGCACTTTTAACCATTCCATAAATCTTGTGTTTTGGGCCCCTGGAAGCATGAAAATCACTTTAAACATGCTAATTTTAGCTCTAACACTGATGATCCACCTACAAATGTGAACTGACGTTCAAAAATAAAACATTTGAAAACGGACCATTTTCCACATTTCTGAAGCATGACGTAATGGGGGGGTGTTCTCTCTTTTGTCGAAAATCAGCGTTTTTGCTCGAACATTAAATGCCTCCAAATGGTATTTAATTAACTTCCCGAGCCCCTGGAAGCATGAAAATCACTTTAAACATGCTAATTTTAGCTCTAACACTGATGATCCACCTACAAATGTGAACTGACGTTCAAAAATAAAACATTTGAAAACGGACCATTTTCCACATTTCTGAAGCATGACGTAATGGGGGGGTGTTATCTCTTTTGTCGAAAATCAGCCGTTTTTGCTCGAACATTAAATGCCTCCAAATGGTATTTAATTAACTTCCCGGGGTGAAGAAACCCTTTTTGAGAACTCAGAGTGAGTAAATTGGCCATTTTCATGCACTTTTAACCATTCCATAAATCTTGTGTTTTGGGCCCCTGGAAGCATGAAAATCACTTTAAACATGCTAATTTTAGCTCTAACACTGATGATCCACCTACAAAAGTGAACTGACGTTCAAAAATAAAACATTTGAAAACGGACCATTTTCCACATTTCTGAAGCATGACGTAATGGGGGGGTGTTATCTTTTTTGTCGAAAATCAGCCGTTTTTGCTTGAACATTAAATGCGTCCAAATGGTATTTAATTAACTTCCCGAGCCCCTGGAAGCATGAAAATCACTTTAAACATGCTAATTTTAGCTCTAACACTGATGATCCACCTACAAATGTGAACTGACGTTCAAAAATAAAACATTTGAAAACGGACCATTTTCCACATTTCTGAAGCATGACGTAATGGGGGGGTGTTATCTCTTTTGTCGAAAATCAGCCGTTTTTGCTCGAACATTAAATGCCTCCAAATGGTATTTAATTAACTTCCCGGGGTGAAGAAACCCTTTTTGAGAACTCAGAGTGAGTAAATTGGCCATTTTCATGCACTTTTAACCATTCCATAAATCTTGTGTTTTGGGCCCCTGGAAGCATGAAAATCACTTTAAACATGCTAATTTTAGCTCTAACACTGATGATCCACCTACAAATGTGAACTGACGTTCAAAAATAAAACATTTGAAAACGGACCATTTTCCACATTTCTGAAGCATGACGTAATGGGGGGGTGTTATCTCTTTTGTCGAAAATCAGCCGTTTTTGCTCGAACATTAAATGCCTCCAAATGGTATTTAATTAACTTCCCGAGCCCCTGGAAGTATGAAAATCACTTTAAACATGCTAATTTTAGCTCTAACACTGATGATCCACCTACAAATGTGAACTGACGTTCAAAAATAAAACATTTGAAAACGGACCATTTTCCACATTTCTGAAGCATGACGTAATGGGGGGGTGTTATCTCTTTTGTCGAAAATCAGCCGTTTTTGCTCGAACATTAAATGCCTCCAAATGGTATTTAATTAACTTCCCGGGGTGAAGAAACCCTTTTTGAGAACTCAGAGTGAGTAAATTGGCCATTTTCATCCACTTTTAACCATTCCATAAATCTTGTGTTTTGGGCCCCTGGAAGCATGAAAATCACTTTAAACATGCTAATTTTAGCTCTAACACTGATGATCCACCTACAAATGTGAACTGACGTTCAAAAATAAAACATTTGAAAACGGACCATTTTCCACATTTCTGAAGCATGACGTAATGGGGGGGTGTTATCTCTTTTGTCGAAAATCAGCCGTTTTTGCTCGAACATTAAATGCCTCCAAATGGTATTTATTTTACTTCCCGAGCCCCTGGAAGCATGAAAATCACTTTAAACATGCTAATTTTAGCTCTAACACTGATGATCCACCTACAAATGTGAACTGACGTTCAAAAATAAAACATTTGAAAACGGACCATTTTCCACATTTCTGAAGCATGACGTAATGGGGGGTTGTTATCTCTTTTGTCGAAAATCAGCCGTTTTTGCTCGAACATTAAATGCCTCCAAATGGTATTTAATTAACTTCCCGAGCCCCTGGAAGCATGAAAATCACTTTAAACATGCTAATTTTAGCTCTAACACTGATGATCCACCTACAAATGTGAACTGACAATCAAAAATAAAACATTTGAAAACGGACCATTTTCCACATTTCTGAAGCATGACGTAATGGGGGGGTGTTATCTCTTTTGACGAAAATCAGCCGTTTTTGCTCAAACATTAAATGCCTCCAAATGGTATTTAATTAACTTCCCGGGGTGAAGAAACCCTTTTTGAGAACTCAGAGTGAGTAAATTGGCCATTTTCATGCACTTTTAACCATTCCATAAATCTTGTGTTTTGGGCCCCTGGAAGCATGAAAATCACTTTAAACATGCTAATTTTAGCTCTAACACTGATGATCCACCTACAAATGTGAACTGACGTTAAAAAAAAAAACATTTGAAAACGGACCATTTTCCACATTTCTGAAGCATGACGTAATGGGGGGTGTTATCTCTTTTGTCGAAAATCAGCCGTTTTTGCTCGAACATTAAATGCCTCCAAATGGTATTTAATTAACTTCCCGAGCCCCTGGAAGCATGCAAATCACTTTAAACATGCTAATTTTAGCTCTAACACTGATGATCCACCTACAAATGTGAACTGACGTTCAAAAATAAAACATTTGAAAACGGACCATTTTCCACATTTCTGAAGCATGACGTAATGGGGGGGTGTTATCTCTTTTGTCGAAAATCAGCCGTTTTTGCTCGAACATTAAATGCCTCCAAATGGTATTTAATTAACTTCCCGGGGTGAAGAAACCCTTTTTGAGAACTCAGAGTGAGTAAATTGGCCATTTTCATGCACTTTTAACCATTCCATAAATCTTGTGTTTTGGGCCCCTGGAAGCATGAAAATCACTTTAAACATGCTAATTTTAGCTCTAACACTGATGATCCACCTACAAATGTGAACTGACGTTCAAAAATAAAACATTTGAAAACGGACCATTTTCCACATTTCTGAAGCATGACGTAATGGGGGGGTGTTATCTCTTTTGTCGAAAATCAGCCGTTTTTGCTCGAACATTAAATGCCTCCAAATGGTATTTAATTAACTTCCCGAGCCCCTGAAAGCATGAAAATCACTTTAAACATGCTAATTTTAGCTCTAACACTGATGATCCACCTACAAATGTGAACTGACGTTCAAAAATAAAACATTTGAAAACGGACCATTTTCCACATTTCTGAAGCATGACGTAATGGGGGGGTGTTATCTCTTTTGTCGAAAATCAGCCGTTTTTGCTCGAACATTAAATGCCTCCAAATGGTATTTAATTAACTTCCCGGGGTGAAGAAACCCTTTTTGAGAACTCAGAGTGAGTAAATTGGCCATTTTCATGCACTTTTAACCATTCCATAAATCTTGTGTTTTGGGCCCCTGGAAGCATGAAAATCACTTTAAACATGCTAATTTTAGCTCTAACACTGATGATCCACCTACAAATGTGAACTGACGTTCAAAAATAAAACATTTGAAAACGGACCATTTTCCACATTTCTGAAGCATGACGTAATGGGGGGGTGTTATCTCTTTTGTCGAAAATCAGCCGTTTTTGCTCGAACATTAAATGCCTCCAAATGGTATTTAATTAACTTCCCGGGGTGAAGAAACCCTTTTTGAGAACTCAGAGTGAGTAAATTGGCCATTTTCATGCACTTTTAACCATTCCATAAATCTTGTGTTTTGGGCCCCTGGAAGCATGAAAATCACTTAAAACATGCTAATTTTAGCTCTAACACTGATGATCCACCTACAAATGTGAACTGACGTTCAAAAATAAAACATTTGAAAACGGACCATTTTCCACATTTCTGAAGCATGACGTAATGGGGAGGTGTTATCTCTTTTGTCGAAAATCAGCCGTTTTTGCTCGAACATTAAATGCCTCCAAATGGTATTTAATTAACTTCCCGAGCCCCTGGAAGCATGAAAATCACTTTAAACATGCTAATTTTAGCTCTAACACTGATGATCCACCTACAAATGTGAACTGACGTTCAAAAATAAAACATTTGAAAACGGACCATTTTCCACATTTCTGAAGCATGACGTAATGGGGGGGTGTTATCTCTTTTGTCGAAAATCAGCCGTTTTTGCTCGAACATTAAATGCCTCCAAATGGTATTTAATTAACTTCCCGGGGTGAAGAAACCCTTTTTGAGAACTCAGAGTGAGTAAATTGGCCATTTTCATGCACTTTTAACCATTCCATAAATCTTGTGTTTTGGGCCCCTGGAAGCATGAAAATCACTTTAAACATGCTAATTTTAGCTCTAACACTGATGATCCACCTACAAATGTGAACTGACGTTCAAAAATAAAACATTTGAAAACGGACCATTTTCCACATTTCTGAAGCATAACGTAATGGGGGGGTGTTATCTCTTTTGTCGAAAATCAACCGTTTTTGCTCGAACATTAAATGCCTCCAAATGGTATTTATTTCACTTCCCGAGCCCCTGGAAGCATGAAAATCACTTTAAACATGCTAATTTTAGCTCTAACACTGATGATCAACCTACAAATGTGAACTGACGTTCAAAAATAAAACATTTGAAAACGGACCATTTTCCACATTTCTGAAGCATGACGTAATGGGGGGGTGTTATCTCTTTTGTCGAAAATCAGCCGTTTTTGCTCGAACATTAAATGCCTCCAAATGGTATTTAATTAACTTCCCGAGCCCCTGGAAGCATGAAAATCACTTTAAACATGCTAATTTTAGCTCTAACACTGATGATCCACCTACAAATGTGAACTGACGTTCAAAAATAAAACATTTGAAAACGGACCATTTTCCACATTTCTGAAGCATGACGTAATGGGGGGGTGTTATCTCTTTTGCCGAAAATCAGCCGTTTTTGCTCGAACATTAAATGCCTCCAAATGGTATTTAATTAACTTCCCGGGGTGAAGAAACCCTTTTTGAGAACTCAGAGTGAGTAAATTGGCCGTTTTCATGCACTTTTAACCATTCCATAAATCTTGTGTTTTGGGCCCCTGGAAGCATGAAAATCACTTTAAACATGCTAATTTTAGCTCTAACACTGATTATCCACCTACAAATGTGAACTGACGTTCAAAAATAAAACATTTGAAAACGGACCATTTTCCACATTTCTGAAGCATGACGTAATGGGGGGGTGTTATCTCTTTTGTCGAAAATCAGCCGTTTTTGCTCGAACATTAAATGCCTCCAAATGGTATTTATTTCACTTCCCGAGCCCCTGGAAGCATGAAAATCACTTTAAACATGCTAATTTTAGCTCTAACACTGATGATCCACCTACAAATGTGAACTGACGTTCAAAAATAAAACATTTGAAAACGGACCATTTTCCACATTTCTGAAGCATGACGTAATGGGGGGGTGTTATCTCTTTTGTCGAAAATCAGCCGTTTTTGCTCGAACATTAAATGCCTCCAAATGGTATTTAATTAACTTCCCGAGCCCCTGGAAGCATGAAAATCACTTTAAACATGCTAATTTTAGCTCTAACACTGATGATCCACCTACAAATGTGAACTGACGTTCAAAAATAAAACATTTGAAAACGGACCATTTTCCACATTTCTGAAGCATGACGTAATGGGGGGGTGTTCTCTCTTTTGTCGAAAATCAGCGTTTTTGCTCGAACATTAAATGCCTCCAAATGGTATTTAATTAACTTCCCGAGCCCCTGGAAGCATGAAAATCACTTTAAACATGCTAATTTTAGCTCTAACACTGATGATCCACCTACAAATGTGAACTGACGTTCAAAAATAAAACATTTGAAAACGGACCATTTTCCACATTTCTGAAGCATGACGTAATGGGGGGTTGTTATCTCTTTTGTCGAAAATCAGCCGTTTTTGCTCGAACATTAAATGCCTCCAAATGGTATTTAATTAACTTCCCGAGCCCCTGGAAGCATGAAAATCACTTTAAACATGCTAATTTTAGCTCTAACACTGATGATCCACCTACAAATGTGAACTGACAATCAAAAATAAAACATTTGAAAACGGACCATTTTCCACATTTCTGAAGCATGACGTAATGGGGGGGTGTTATCTCTTTTGACGAAAATCAGCCGTTTTTGCTCAAACATTAAATGCCTCCAAATGGTATTTAATTAACTTCCCGGGGTGAAGAAACCCTTTTTGAGAACTCAGAGTGAGTAAATTGGCCATTTTCATGCACTTTTAACCATTCCATAAATCTTGTGTTTTGGGCCCCTGGAAGCATGAAAATCACTTTAAACATGCTAATTTTAGCTCTAACACTGATGATCCACCTACAAATGTGAACTGACGTTAAAAAAAAAAACATTTGAAAACGGACCATTTTCCACATTTCTGAAGCATGACGTAATGGGGGGGTGTTATCTCTTTTGTCGAAAATCAGCCGTTTTTGCTCGAACATTAAATGCCTCCAAATGGTATTTAATTAACTTCCCGAGCCCCTGGAAGCATGCAAATCACTTTAAACATGCTAATTTTAGCTCCAACACTGATGATCCACCTACAAATGTGAACTGACGTTCAAAAATAAAACATTTGAAAACGGACCATTTTCCACATTTCTGAAGCATGACGTAATGGGGGGGTGTTATCTCTTTTGTCGAAAATCAGCCGTTTTTGCTCGAACATTAAATGCCTCCAAATGGTATTTAATTAACTTCCCGGGGTGAAGAAACCCTTTTTGAGAACTCAGAGTGAGTAAATTGGCCATTTTCATGCACTTTTAACCATTCCATAAATCTTGTGTTTTGGGCCCCTGGAAGCATGAAAATCACTTTAAACATGCTAATTTTAGCTCTAACACTGATGATCCACCTACAAATGTGAACTGACGTTCAAAAATAAAACATTTGAAAACGGACCATTTTCCACATTTCTGAAGCATGACGTAATGGGGGGGTGTTATCTCTTTTGTCGAAAATCAGCCGTTTTTGCTCGAACATTAAATGCCTCCAAATGGTATTTAATTAACTTCCCGGGGTGAAGAAACCCTTTTTGAGAACTCAGAGTGAGTAAATTGGCCATTTTCATGCACTTTTAACCATTCCATAAATCTTGTGTTTTGGGCCCCTGGAAGCATGAAAATCACTTTAAACATGCTAATTTTAGCTCTAACACTGATGATCCACCTACAAATGTGAACTGACGTTCAAAAATAAAACATTTGAAAACGGACCATTTTCCACATTTCTGAAGCATGACGTAATGGGGGGTGTTATCTCTTTTGTCGAAAATCAGCCGTTTTTGCTCGAACATTAAATGCCTCCAAATGGTATTTAATTAACTTCCCGAGCCCCTGAAAGCATGAAAATCACTTTAAACATGCTAATTTTAGCTCTAACACTGATGATCCACCTACAAATGTGAACTGACGTTCAAAAATAAAACATTTGAAAACGGACCATTTTCCACATTTCTGAAGCATGACGTAATGGGGGGGTGTTATCTCTTTTGTCGAAAATCAGCCATTTTTGCTCGAACATTAAATGCCTCCAAATGGTATTTAATTAACTTCCCGGGGTGAAGAAACCCTTTTTGAGAACTCAGAGTGAGTAAATTGGCCATTTTCATGCACTTTTAACCATTCCATAAATCTTGTGTTTTGGGCCCCTGGAAGCATGAAAATCACTTTAAACATGCTAATTTTAGCTCTAACACTGATGATCCACCTACAAATGTGAACTGACGTTCAAAAATAAAACATTTGAAAACGGACCATTTTCCACATTTCTGAAGCATGACGTAATGGGGGGGTGTTATCTCTTTTGTCGAAAATCAGCCGTTTTTGCTCGAACATTAAATGCCTCCAAATGGTATTTAATTAACTTCCCGGGGTGAAGAAACCCTTTTTGAGAACTCAGAGTGAGTAAATTGGCCATTTTCATGCACTTTTAACCATTCCATAAATCTTGTGTTTTGGGCCCCTGGAAGCATGAAAATCACTTAAAACATGCTAATTTTAGCTCTAACACTGATGATCCACCTACAAATGTGAACTGACGTTCAAAAATAAAACATTTGAAAACGGACCATTTTCCACATTTCTGAAGCATGACGTAATGGGGAGGTGTTATCTCTTTTGTCGAAAATCAGCCGTTTTTGCTCGAACATTAAATGCCTCCAAATGGTATTTAATTAACTTCCCGAGCCCCTGGAAGCATGAAAATCACTTTAAACATGCTAATTTTAGCTCTAACACTGATGATCCACCTACAAATGTGAACTGACGTTCAAAAATAAAACATTTGAAAACGGACCATTTTCCACATTTCTGAAGCATGACGTAATGGGGGGGTGTTATCTCTTTTGTCGAAAATCAGCCGTTTTTGCTCGAACATTAAATGCCTCCAAATGGTATTTAATTAACTTCCCGGGGTGAAGAAACCCTTTTTGAGAACTCAGAGTGAGTAAATTGGCCATTTTCATGCACTTTTAACCATTCCATAAATCTTGTGTTTTGGGCCCCTGGAAGCATGAAAATCACTTTAAACATGCTAATTTTAGCTCTAACACTGATGATCCACCTACAAATGTGAACTGACGTTCAAAAATAAAACATTTGAAAACGGACCATTTTCCACATTTCTGAAGCATAACGTAATGGGGGGGTGTTATCTCTTTTGTCGAAAATCAACCGTTTTTGCTCGAACATTAAATGCCTCCAAATGGTATTTATTTCACTTCCCGAGCCCCTGGAAGCATGAAAATCACTTTAAACATGCTAATTTTAGCTCTAACACTGATGATCAACCTACAAATGTGAACTGACGTTCAAAAATAAAACATTTGAAAACGGACCATTTTCCACATTTCTGAAGCATGACGTAATGGGGGGGTGTTATCTCTTTTGTCGAAAATCAGCCGTTTTTGCTCGAACATTAAATGCCTCCAAATGGTATTTAATTAACTTCCCGAGCCCCTGGAAGCATGAAAATCACTTTAAACATGCTAATTTTAGCTCTAACACTGATGATCCACCTACAAATGTGAACTGACGTTCAAAAATAAAACATTTGAAAACGGACCATTTTCCACATTTCTGAAGCATGACGTAATGGGGGGGTGTTATCTCTTTTGCCGAAAATCAGCCGTTTTTGCTCGAACATTAAATGCCTCCAAATGGTATTTAATTAACTTCCCGGGGTGAAGAAACCCTTTTTGAGAACTCAGAGTGAGTAAATTGGCCGTTTTCATGCACTTTTAACCATTCCATAAATCTTGTGTTTTGGGCCCCTGGAAGCATGAAAATCACTTTAAACATGCTAATTTTAGCTCTAACACTGATTATCCACCTACAAATGTGAACTGACGTTCAAAAATAAAACATTTGAAAACGGACCATTTTCCACATTTCTGAAGCATGACGTAATGGGGGGGTGTTATCTCTTTTGTCGAAAATCAGCCGTTTTTGCTCGAACATTAAATGCCTCCAAATGGTATTTATTTCACTTCCCGAGCCCCTGGAAGCATGAAAATCACTTTAAACATGCTAATTTTAGCTCTAACACTGATGATCCACCTACAAATGTGAACTGACGTTCAAAAATAAAACATTTGAAAACGGACCATTTTCCACATTTCTGAAGCATGACGTAATGGGGGGGTGTTATCTCTTTTGTCGAAAATCAGCCGTTTTTGCTCGAACATTAAATGCCTCCAAATGGTATTTAATTAACTTCCCGAGCCCCTGGAAGCATGAAAATCACTTTAAACATGCTAATTTTAGCTCTAACACTGATGATCCACCTACAAATGTGAACTGACGTTCAAAAATAAAACATTTGAAAACGGACCATTTTCCACATTTCTGAAGCATGACGTAATGGGGGGGTGTTCTCTCTTTTGTCGAAAATCAGCGTTTTTGCTCGAACATTAAATGCCTCCAAATGGTATTTAATTAACTTCCCGAGCCCCTGGAAGCATGAAAATCACTTTAAACATGCTAATTTTAGCTCTAACACTGATGATCCACCTACAAATGTGAACTGACGTTCAAAAATAAAACATTTGAAAACGGACCATTTTCCACATTTCTGAAGCATGACGTAATGGGGGGGTGTTATCTCTTTTGTCGAAAATCAGCCGTTTTTGCTCGAACATTAAATGCCTCCAAATGGTATTTAATTAACTTCCCGGGGTGAAGAAACCCTTTTTGAGAACTCAGAGTGAGTAAATTGGCCATTTTCATGCACTTTTAACCATTCCATAAATCTTGTGTTTTGGGCCCCTGGAAGCATGAAAATCACTTTAAACATGCTAATTTTAGCTTTAACACTGATGATCCACCTACAAAAGTGAACTGACGTTCAAAAATAAAACATTTGAAAACGGACCATTTTCCACATTTCTGAAGCATGACGTAATGGGGGGGTGTTATCTTTTTTGTCGAAAATCAGCCGTTTTTGCTCGAACATTAAATGCGTCCAAATGGTATTTAATTAACTTCCCGAGCCCCTGGAAGCATGAAAATCACTTTAAACATGCTAATTTTAGCTCTAACACTGATGATCCACCTACAAATGTGAACTGACGTTCAAAAATAAAACATTTGAAAACGGACCATTTTCCACATTTCTGAAGCATGACGTAATGGGGGGGTGTTATCTCTTTTGTCGAAAATCAGCCGTTTTTGCTCGAACATTAAATGCCTCCAAATGGTATTTAATTAACTTCCCGGGGTGAAGAAACCCTTTTTGATAACTCAGAGTGAGTAAATTGGCCATTTTCATGCACTTTTAACCATTCCATAAATCTTGTGTTTTGGGCCCCTGGAAGCATGAAAATCACTTTAAACATGCTAATTTTAGCTCTAACACTGATGATCCACCTACAAATGTGAACTGACGTTCAAAAATAAAACATTTGAAAACGGACCATTTTCCACATTTCTGAAGCATGACGTAATGGGGGGGTGTTATCTCTTTTGTCGAAAATCAGCCGTTTTTGCTCGAACATTAAATGCCTCCAAATGGTATTTAATTAACTTCCCGAGCCCCTGGAAGTATGAAAATCACTTTAAACATGCTAATTTTAGCTCTAACACTGATGATCCACCTACAAATGTGAACTGACGTTCAAAAATAAAACATTTGAAAACGGACCATTTTCCACATTTCTGAAGCATGACGTAATGGGGGGGTGTTATCTCTTTTGTCGAAAATCAGCCGTTTTTGCTCGAACATTAAATGCCTCCAAATGGTATTTAATTAACTTCCCGGGGTGAAGAAACCCTTTTTGAGAACTCAGAGTGAGTAAATTGGCCATTTTCATGCACTTTTAACCATTCCATAAATCTTGTGTTTTGCGCCCCTGGAAGCATGAAAATCACTTTAAACATGCTAATTTTAGCTCTAACACTGATGATCCACCTACAAATGTGAACTGACGTTCAAAAATAAAACATTTGAAAACGGACCATTTTCCACATTTCTGAAGCATGACGTAATGGGGGGGTGTTATCTCTTTTGTCGAAAATCAGCCGTTTTTGCTCGAACATTAAATGCCTCCAAATGGTATTTATTTTGCTTCCCGAGCCCCTGGAAGCATGAAAATCACTTTAAACATGCTAATTTTAGCTCTAACACTGATGATCCACCTACAAATGTGAACTGACGTTCAAAAATAAAACATTTGAAAACGGACCATTTTCCACATTTCTGAAGCATGACGTAATGGGGGGTTGTTATCTCTTTTGTCGAAAATCAGCCGTTTTTGCTCGAACATTAAATGCCTCCAAATGGTATTTAATTAACTTCCCGAGCCCCTGGAAGCATGAAAATCACTTTAAACATGCTAATTTTAGCTCTAACACTGATGATCCACCTACAAATGTGAACTGACGTTCAAAAATAAAACATTTGAAAACGGACCATTTTCCACATTTCTGAAGCATGACGTAATGGGGGGGGTGTTATCTCTTTTGTCGAAAATCAGCCGTTTTTGCTCAAACATTAAATGCCTCCAAATGGTATTTAATTAACTTCCCGGGGTGAAGAAACCCTTTTTGAGAACTCAGAGTGAGTAAATTGGCCATTTTCATGCACTTTTAACCATTCCATAAATCTTGTGTTTTGGGCCCCTGGAAGCATGAAAATCACTTTAAACATGCTAATTTTAGCTCTAACACTGATGATCCACCTACAAATGTGAACTGACGTTCAAAAATAAAACATTTGAAAACGGACCATTTTCCACATTTCTGAAGCATGACGTAATGGGGGGGTGTTATCTCTTTTGTCGAAAATCAGCCGTTTTTGCTCGAACATTAAATGCCTCCAAATGGTATTTAATTAACTTCCCGGGGTGAAGAAACCCTTTTTGAGAACTCAGAGTGAGTAAATTGGCCATTTTCATGCACTTTTAACCATTCCATAAATCTTGTGTTTTGGGCCCCTGGAAGCATGAAAATCACTTTAAACATGCTAATTTTAGCTCTAACACTGATGATCCACCTACAAATGTGAACTGACGTTCAAAAATAAAACATTTGAAAACGGACCATTTTCCACATTTCTGAAGCATGACGTAATGGGGGGGTGTTATCTCTTTTGTCGAAAATCAGCCGTTTTTGCTCGAACATTAAATGCCTCCAAATGGTATTTAATTAACTTCCCGAGCCCCTGAAAGCATGAAAATCACTTTAAACATGCTAATTTTAGCTCTAACACTGATGATCCACCTACAAATGTGAACTGACGTTCAAAAATAAAACATTTGAAAACGGACCATTTTCCACATTTCTGAAGCATGACGTAATGGGGGGGTGTTATCTCTTTTGTCGAAAATCAGCCGTTTTTGCTCGAACATTAAATGCCTCCAAATGGTATTTAATTAACTTCCCGGGGTGAAGAAACCCTTTTTGAGAACTCAGAGTGAGTAAATTGGCCATTTTCATGCACTTTTAACCATTCCATAAATCTTGTGTTTTGGGCCCCTGGAAGCATGAAAATCACTTTAAACATGCTAATTTTAGCTCTAACACTGATGATCCACCTACAAATGTGAACTGACGTTCAAAAATAAAACATTTGAAAACGGACCATTTTCCACATTTCTGAAGCATGACGTAATGGGGGGGTGTTATCTCTTTTGTCGAAAATCAACCGTTTTTGCTCGAACATTAAATGCCTCCAAATGGTATTTATTTCACTTCCCGAGCCCCTGGAAGCATGAAAATCACTTTAAACATGCTAATTTTAGCTCTAACACTGATGATCAACCTACAAATGTGAACTGACGTTCAAAAATAAAACATTTGAAAACGGACCATTTTCCACATTTCTGAAGCATGACGTAATGGGGGGTGTTATCTCTTTTGTCGAAAATCAGCCGTTTTTGCTCGAACATTAAATGCCTCCAAATGGTATTTAATTAACTTCCCGAGCCCCTGGAAGCATGAAAATCACTTTAAACATGCTAATTTTAGCTCTAACACTGATGATCCACCTACAAATGTGAACTGACGTTCAAAAATAAAACATTTGAAAACGGACCATTTTCCACATTTCTGAAACATGACGTAATGGGGGGGTGTTATCTCTTTTGCCGAAAATCAGCCGTTTTTGCTCGAACATTAAATGCCTCCAAATGGTATTTAATTAACTTCCCGGGGTGAAGAAACCCTTTTTGAGAACTCAGAGTGAGTAAATTGGCCGTTTTCATGCACTTTTAACCATTCCATAAATCTTGTGTTTTGGGCCCCTGGAAGCATGAAAATCACTTTAAACATGCTAATTTTAGCTCTAACACTGATTATCCACCTACAAATGTGAACTGACGTTCAAAAATAAAACATTTGAAAACGGACCATTTTCCACATTTCTGAAGCATGACGTAATGGGGGGGTGTTATCTCTTTTGTCGAAAATCAGCCATTTTTGCTCGAACATTAAATGCCTCCAAATGGTATTTATTTCACTTCCCGAGCCCCTGGAAGCATGAAAATCACTTTAAACATGCTAATTTTAGCTCTAACACTGATGATCCACCTACAAATGTGAACTGACGTTCAAAAATAAAACATTTGAAAACGGACCATTTTCCACATTTCTGAAGCATGACGTAATGGGGGGGTGTTATCTCTTTTGTCGAAAATCAGCCGTTTTTGCTCGAACATTAAATGCCTCCAAATGGTATTTAATTAACTTCCCGAGCCCCTGGAAGCATGAAAATCACTTTAAACATGCTAATTTTAGCTCTAACACTGATGATCCACCTACAAATGTGAACTGACGTTCAAAAATAAAACATTTGAAAACGGACCATTTTCCACATTTCTGAAGCATGACGTAATGGGGGGGTGTTCTCTCTTTTGTCGAAAATCAGCGTTTTTGCTCGAACATTAAATGCCTCCAAATGGTATTTAATTAACTTCCCGAGCCCCTGGAAGCATGAAAATCACTTTAAACATGCTAATTTTAGCTCTAACACTGATGATCCACCTACAAATGTGAACTGACGTTCAAAAATAAAACATTTGAAAACGGACCATTTTCCACATTTCTGAAGCATGACGTAATGGGGGGGTGTTATCTCTTTTGTCGAAAATCAGCCGTTTTTGCTCGAACATTAAATGCCTCCAAATGGTATTTAATTAACTTCCCGGGGTGAAGAAACCCTTTTTGAGAACTCAGAGTGAGTAAATTGGCCATTTTCATGCACTTTTAACCATTCCATAAATCTTGTGTTTTGGGCCCCTGGAAGCATGAAAATCACTTTAAACATGCTAATTTTAGCTCTAACACTGATGATCCACCTACAAAAGTGAACTGACGTTCAAAAATAAAACATTTGAAAACGGACCATTTTCCACATTTCTGAAGCATGACGTAATGGGGGGGTGTTATCTTTTTTGTCGAAAATCAGCCGTTTTTGCTCGAACATTAAATGCGTCCAAATGGTATTTAATTAACTTCCCGAGCCCCTGGAAGCATGAAAATCACTTTAAACATGCTAATTTTAGCTCTAACACTGATGATCCACCTACAAATGTGAACTGACGTTCAAAAATAAAACATTTGAAAACGGACCATTTTCCAAATTTCTGAAGCATGACGTAATGGGGGGGTGTTATCTCTTTTGTCGAAAATCAGCCGTTTTTGCTCGAACATTAAATGCCTCCAAATGGTATTTAATTAACTTCCCGGGGTGAAGAAACCCTTTTTGAGAACTCAGAGTGAGTAAATTGGCCATTTTCATGCACTTTTAACCATTCCATAAATCTTGTGTTTTGGGCCCCTGGAAGCATGAAAATCACTTTAAACATGCTAATTTTAGCTCTAACACTGATGATCCACCTACAAATGTGAACTGACGTTCAAAAATAAAACATTTGAAAACGGACCATTTTCCACATTTCTGAAGCATGACGTAATGGGGGGGGGGTGTTATCTCTTTTGTTGAAAATCAGCCGTTTTTGCTCGAACATTAAATGCCTCCAAATGGTATTTAATTAACTTCCCGAGCCCCTGGAAGCATGAAAATCACTTTAAACATGCTAATTTTAGCTCTAACATTGATGATCCACCTACAAATGTGAACTGACGTTCAAAAATAAAACATTTGAAAACGGACCATTTTCCACATTTCTGAAGCATGACGTAATGGGGGGGAGTTATCTCTTTTGTCGAAAATCAGCCGTTTTTGCTCGAACATTAAATGCCTCCAAATGGTATTTAATTAACTTCCCGGGGTGAAGAAACCCTTTTTGAGAACTCAGAGTGAGTAAATTGGCCATTTTCATGCACTTTTAACAATTCCATAAATCTTGTGTTTTGGGCCCCTGGAAGCATGAAAATCACTTTAAACATGCTAATTTTAGCTCTAACACTGATGATCCACCTAAAAATGTGAACTGACGTTCAAAAATAAAACATTTGAAAACTGACCATTTTCCACATTTCTGAAGCATGACGTAATGGGGGGGTGTTATCTCTTTTGTCGAAAATCAGCCGTTTTTGCTCGAACATTAAATGCCTCCAAATGGTATTTAATTAACTTCCCGAGCCCCTGGAAGCATGAAAATCACTTTAAACATGCTAATTTTAGCTCTAACACTGATGATCCACCTACAAATGTGAACTGACGTTCAAAAATAAAACATTTGAAAACGGACCATTTTCCACATTTCTGAAGCATGACGTAATGGGGGGGGTGTTATCTCTTTTGTCGAAAATCAGCCGTTTTTGCTCGAACATTAAATGCCTCCAAATGGTATTTAATTAACTTCCCGGGGTGAAGAAACCCTTTTTGAGAACTCAGAGTGAGTAAATTGGCCATTTTCATGCACTTTTAACCATTCCATAAATCTTGTGTTTTGGGCCCCTGGAAGCATGAAAATCACTTTAAACATGCTAATTTTAGCTCTAACACTGATGATCCACCTACAAATGTGAACTGACGTTCAAAAATAAAACATTTGAAAACGGACCATTTTCCACATTTCTGAAGCATGACGTAATGGGGGGGTGTTATCTCTTTTGTCGAAAATCAGCCGTTTTTGCTCGAACATTAAATGCCTCCAAATGGTATTTAATTAACTTCCCGAGCCCCTGGAAGCATGAAAATCACTTTAAACATGCTAATTTTAGCTCTAACACTGATGATCCACCTACAAATGTGAACTGACGTTCAAAAATAAAACATTTGAAAACGGACCATTTTCCACATTTCTGAAGCATGACGTAATGGGGGGGTGTTATCTCTTTTGTCGAAAATCAGCCGTTTTTGCTCGAACATTAAATGCCTCCAAATTGTATTTAATTAACTTCCCGGGGTGAAGAAACCCTTTTTGAGAACTCAGAGTGAGTAAATTGGCCATTTTCATGCACTTTTAACCATTCCATAAATCTTGTGTTTTGGGCCCCTGGAAGCATGAAAATCACTTTAAACATGCTAATTTTAGCTCTAACACTGATGATCCACCTACAAATGTGAACTGACGTTCAAAAATAAAACATTTGAAAACGGACCATTTTCCACATTTCTGAAGCATGACGTAATGGGGGGGTGTTATCTCTTTTGTCGAAAATCAGCCGTTTTTGCTCGAACATTAAATGCCTCCAAATGGTATTTAATTAACTTCCCGAGCCCCTGGAAGCATGAAAATCACTTTAAACATGCTAATGTTAGCTCTAACACTGATGATCCACCTACAAATGTGAACTGACGTTCAAAAATAAAACATTTGAAAACGGACCATTTTCCACATTTCTGAAGCATGACGTAATGGGGGGGTGTTATCTCTTTTGTCGAAAATCAGCCGTTTTTGCTCGAACATTAAATGCCTCCAAATGGTATTTAATTAACTTCCCGGGGTGAAGAAACCCTTTTTGAGAACTCAGAGTGAGTAAATTGGCCATTTTCATGCACTTTTAACCATTCCATAAATCTTGTGTTTTGGGCCCCTGGAAGCATGAAAATCACTTTAAACATGCTAATTTTAGCTCTAACACTGATGATCCACCTACAAATGTGAACTGACGTTCAAAAATAAAACATTTGAAAACGGACCATTTTCCACATTTCTGAAGCATGACGTAATGGGGGGGTGTTATCTCTTTTGTCGAAAATCAGCCGTTTTTGCTCGAACATTAAATGCCTCCAAATGGTATTTAATTAACTTCCCGGGGTGAAGAAACCCTTTTTGAGAACTCAGAGTGAGTAAATTGGCCATTTTCATGCACTTTTAACCATTCCATAAATCTTGTGTTTTGGGCCCCTGGAAGCATGAAAATCACTTTAAACATGCTAATTTTAGCTCTAACACTGATGATCCACCTACAAATGTGAACTGACGTTCAAAAATAAAACATTTGAAACGGACCATTTTCCACATTTCTGAAGCATGACGTAATGGGGGGTGTTATCTCTTTTGTCGAAAATCAGCCGTTTTTGCTCGAACATTAAATGCCTCCAAATGGTATTTATTTCACTTCCCGAGCCCCTGGAAGCATAAAATCACTTTAAACATGCTAATTTTAGCTCTAACACTGATGATCCACCTACAAATGTGAACTGACGTTCAAAAATAAAACATTTGAAAACGGACCATTTTCCACATTTCTGAAGCATGACGTAATGGGGGGGTGTTATCTCTTTTGTCGAAAATCAGCCGTTTTTGCTCGAACAATAAATGCCTCCAAATGGTATTTAATTAACTTCCCGAGCCCCTGGAAGCATGAAAATCACTTTAAACATGCTAATTTTAGCTCTAACACTGATGATCCACCTACAAATGTGAACTGACGTTCAAAAATAAAACATTTGAAAACGGACCATTTTCCACATTTCTGAAGCATGACGTAATGGGGGGGTGTTATCTCTTTTGTCGAAAATCAGCCGTTTTTGCTCGAACATTAAATGCCTCCAAATGGTATTTAATTAACTTCCCGGGGTGAAGAAACCCTTTTTGAGAACTCAGAGTGAGTAAATTGGCCATTTTCATGCACTTTTAACCATTCCATAAATCTTGTGTTTTGGGCCCCTGGAAGCATGAAAATCACTTTAAACATGCTAATTTTAGCTCTAACACTGATGATCCACCTACAAATGTGAACTGACGTTCAAAAATAAAACATTTGAAAACGGACCATTTTCCACATTTCTGAAGCATGACGTAATGTGGGGGTGTTATCTCTTTTGTCGAAAATCAGCCGTTTTTGCGCGAACATTAAATGCCTCCAAATGGTATTTATTTCACTTCCCGAGCCCCTGGAAGCATAAAATCACTTTAAACATGCTAATTTTAGCTCTAACACTGATGATCCACCTACAAATGTGAACTGACGTTCAAAAATAAAACATTTGAAAACGGACCATTTTCCACATTTCTGAAGCATGACGTAATGGGGGGGTGTTCTCTCTTTTGTCGAAAATCAGCGTTTTTGCTCGAACATTAAATGCCTCCAAATGGTATTTAATTAACTTCCCGAGCCCCTGGAAGCATGAAAATCACTTTAAACATGCTAATTTTAGCTCTAACACTGATGATCCACCTACAAATGTGAACTGACGTTCAAAAATAAAACATTTGAAAACGGACCATTTTCCACATTTCTGAAGCATGACGTAATGGGGGGGTGTTATCTCTTTTGTCGAAAATCAGCCGTTTTTGCTCGAACATTAAATGCCTCCAAATGGTATTTAATTAACTTCCCGGGGTGAAGAAACCCTTTTTGAGAACTCAGAGTGAGTAAATTGGCCATTTTCATGCACTTTTAACCATTCCATAAATCTTGTGTTTTGGGCCCCTGGAAGCATGAAAATCACTTTAAACATGCTAATTTTAGCTTTAACACTGATGATCCACCTACAAAAGTGAACTGACGTTCAAAAATAAAACATTTGAAAACGGACCATTTTCCACATTTCTGAAGCATGACGTAATGGGGGGGTGTTATCTTTTTTGTCGAAAATCAGCCGTTTTTGCTCGAACATTAAATGCGTCCAAATGGTATTTAATTAACTTCCCGAGCCCCTGGAAGCATGAAAATCACTTTAAACATGCTAATTTTAGCTCTAACACTGATGATCCACCTACAAATGTGAACTGACGTTCAAAAATAAAACATTTGAAAACGGACCATTTTCCACATTTCTGAAGCATGACGTAATGGGGGGGTGTTATCTCTTTTGTCGAAAATCAGCCGTTTTTGCTCGAACATTAAATGCCTCCAAATGGTATTTAATTAACTTCCCGGGGTGAAGAAACCCTTTTTGATAACTCAGAGTGAGTAAATTGGCCATTTTCATGCACTTTTAACCATTCCATAAATCTTGTGTTTTGGGCCCCTGGAAGCATGAAAATCACTTTAAACATGCTAATTTTAGCTCTAACACTGATGATCCACCTACAAATGTGAACTGACGTTCAAAAATAAAACATTTGAAAACGGACCATTTTCCACATTTCTGAAGCATGACGTAATGGGGGGGTGTTATCTCTTTTGTCGAAAATCAGCCGTTTTTGCTCGAACATTAAATGCCTCCAAATGGTATTTAATTAACTTCCCGAGCCCCTGGAAGTATGAAAATCACTTTAAACATGCTAATTTTAGCTCTAACACTGATGATCCACCTACAAATGTGAACTGACGTTCAAAAATAAAACATTTGAAAACGGACCATTTTCCACATTTCTGAAGCATGACGTAATGGGGGGGTGTTATCTCTTTTGTCGAAAATCAGCCGTTTTTGCTCGAACATTAAATGCCTCCAAATGGTATTTAATTAACTTCCCGGGGTGAAGAAACCCTTTTTGAGAACTCAGAGTGAGTAAATTGGCCATTTTCATGCACTTTTAACCATTCCATAAATCTTGTGTTTTGCGCCCCTGGAAGCATGAAAATCACTTTAAACATGCTAATTTTAGCTCTAACACTGATGATCCACCTACAAATGTGAACTGACGTTCAAAAATAAAACATTTGAAAACGGACCATTTTCCACATTTCTGAAGCATGACGTAATGGGGGGGTGTTATCTCTTTTGTCGAAAATCAGCCGTTTTTGCTCGAACATTAAATGCCTCCAAATGGTATTTATTTTGCTTCCCGAGCCCCTGGAAGCATGAAAATCACTTTAAACATGCTAATTTTAGCTCTAACACTGATGATCCACCTACAAATGTGAACTGACGTTCAAAAATAAAACATTTGAAAACGGACCATTTTCCACATTTCTGAAGCATGACGTAATGGGGGGTTGTTATCTCTTTTGTCGAAAATCAGCCGTTTTTGCTCGAACATTAAATGCCTCCAAATGGTATTTAATTAACTTCCCGAGCCCCTGGAAGCATGAAAATCACTTTAAACATGCTAATTTTAGCTCTAACACTGATGATCCACCTACAAATGTGAACTGACGTTCAAAAATAAAACATTTGAAAACGGACCATTTTCCACATTTCTGAAGCATGACGTAATGGGGGGGGTGTTATCTCTTTTGTCGAAAATCAGCCGTTTTTGCTCAAACATTAAATGCCTCCAAATGGTATTTAATTAACTTCCCGGGGTGAAGAAACCCTTTTTGAGAACTCAGAGTGAGTAAATTGGCCATTTTCATGCACTTTTAACCATTCCATAAATCTTGTGTTTTGGGCCCCTGGAAGCATGAAAATCACTTTAAACATGCTAATTTTAGCTCTAACACTGATGATCCACCTACAAATGTGAACTGACGTTCAAAAATAAAACATTTGAAAACGGACCATTTTCCACATTTCTGAAGCATGACGTAATGGGGGGGTGTTATCTCTTTTGTCGAAAATCAGCCGTTTTTGCTCGAACATTAAATGCCTCCAAATGGTATTTAATTAACTTCCCGGGGTGAAGAAACCCTTTTTGAGAACTCAGAGTGAGTAAATTGGCCATTTTCATGCACTTTTAACCATTCCATAAATCTTGTGTTTTGGGCCCCTGGAAGCATGAAAATCACTTTAAACATGCTAATTTTAGCTCTAACACTGATGATCCACCTACAAATGTGAACTGACGTTCAAAAATAAAACATTTGAAAACGGACCATTTTCCACATTTCTGAAGCATGACGTAATGGGGGGGTGTTATCTCTTTTGTCGAAAATCAGCCGTTTTTGCTCGAACATTAAATGCCTCCAAATGGTATTTAATTAACTTCCCGAGCCCCTGAAAGCAGGAAAATCACTTTAAACATGCTAATTTTAGCTCTAACACTGATGATCCACCTACAAATGTGAACTGACGTTCAAAAATAAAACATTTGAAAACGGACCATTTTCCACATTTCTGAAGCATGACGTAATGGGGGGGTGTTATCTCTTTTGTCGAAAATCAGCCGTTTTTGCTCGAACATTAAATGCCTCCAAATGGTATTTAATTAACTTCCCGGGGTGAAGAAACCCTTTTTGAGAACTCAGAGTGAGTAAATTGGCCATTTTCATGCACTTTTAACCATTCCATAAATCTTGTGTTTTGGGCCCCTGGAAGCATGAAAATCACTTTAAACATGCTAATTTTAGCTCTAACACTGATGATCCACCTACAAATGTGAACTGACGTTCAAAAATAAAACATTTGAAAACGGACCATTTTCCACATTTCTGAAGCATGACGTAATGGGGGGGTGTTATCTCTTTTGTCGAAAATCAACCGTTTTTGCTCGAACATTAAATGCCTCCAAATGGTATTTATTTCACTTCCCGAGCCCCTGGAAGCATGAAAATCACTTTAAACATGCTAATTTTAGCTCTAACACTGATGATCAACCTACAAATGTGAACTGACGTTCAAAAATAAAACATTTGAAAACGGACCATTTTCCACATTTCTGAAGCATGACGTAATGGGGGGTGTTATCTCTTTTGTCGAAAATCAGCCGTTTTTGCTCGAACATTAAATGCCTCCAAATGGTATTTAATTAACTTCCCGAGCCCCTGGAAGCATGAAAATCACTTTAAACATGCTAATTTTAGCTCTAACACTGATGATCCACCTACAAATGTGAACTGACGTTCAAAAATAAAACATTTGAAAACGGACCATTTTCCACATTTCTGAAGCATGACGTAATGGGGGGGTGTTATCTCTTTTGCCGAAAATCAGCCGTTTTTGCTCGAACATTAAATGCCTCCAAATGGTATTTAATTAACTTCCCGGGGTGAAGAAACCCTTTTTTGAGAACTCAGAGTGAGTAAATTGGCCGTTTTCATGCACTTTTAACCATTCCATAAATCTTGTGTTTTGGGCCCCTGGAAGCATGAAAATCACTTTAAACATGCTAATTTTAGCTCTAACACTGATTATCCACCTACAAATGTGAACTGACGTTCAAAAATAAAACATTTGAAAACGGACCATTTTCCACATTTCTGAAGCATGACGTAATGGGGGGGTGTTATCTCTTTTGTCGAAAATCAGCCATTTTTGCTCGAACATTAAATGCCTCCAAATGGTATTTATTTCACTTCCCGAGCCCCTGGAAGCATGAAAATCACTTTAAACATGCTAATTTTAGCTCTAACACTGATGATCCACCTACAAATGTGAACTGACGTTCAAAAATAAAACATTTGAAAACGGACCATTTTCCACATTTCTGAAGCATGACGTAATGGGGGGGTGTTATCTCTTTTGTCGAAAATCAGCCGTTTTTGCTCGAACATTAAATGCCTCCAAATGGTATTTAATTAACTTCCCGAGCCCCTGGAAGCATGAAAATCACTTTAAACATGCTAATTTTAGCTCTAACACTGATGATCCACCTACAAATGTGAACTGACGTTCAAAAATAAAACATTTGAAAACGGACCATTTTCCACATTTCTGAAGCATGACGTAATGGGGGGGTGTTCTCTCTTTTGTCGAAAATCAGCGTTTTTGCTCGAACATTAAATGCCTCCAAATGGTATTTAATTAACTTCCCGAGCCCCTGGAAGCATGAAAATCACTTTAAACATGCTAATTTTAGCTCTAACACTGATGATCCACCTACAAATGTGAACTGACGTTCAAAAATAAAACATTTGAAAACGGACCATTTTCCACATTTCTGAAGCATGACGTAATGGGGGGGTGTTATCTCTTTTGTCGAAAATCAGCCGTTTTTGCTCGAACATTAAATGCCTCCAAATGGTATTTAATTAACTTCCCGGGGTGAAGAAACCCTTTTTGAGAACTCAGAGTGAGTAAATTGGCCATTTTCATGCACTTTTAACCATTCCATAAATCTTGTGTTTTGGGCCCCTGGAAGCATGAAAATCACTTTAAACATGCTAATTTTAGCTCTAACACTGATGATCCACCTACAAAAGTGAACTGACGTTCAAAAATAAAACATTTGAAAACGGACCATTTTCCACATTTCTGAAGCATGACGTAATGGGGGGGTGTTATCTTTTTTGTCGAAAATCAGCCGTTTTTGCTCGAACATTAAATGCGTCCAAATGGTATTTAATTAACTTCCCGAGCCCCTGGAAGCATGAAAATCACTTTAAACATGCTAATTTTAGCTCTAACACTGATGATCCACCTACAAATGTGAACTGACGTTCAAAAATAAAACATTTGAAAACGGACCATTTTCCAAATTTCTGAAGCATGACGTAATGGGGGGGTGTTATCTCTTTTGTCGAAAATCAGCCGTTTTTGCTCGAACATTAAATGCCTCCAAATGGTATTTAATTAACTTCCCGGGGTGAAGAAACCCTTTTTGAGAACTCAGAGTGAGTAAATTGGCCATTTTCATGCACTTTTAACCATTCCATAAATCTTGTGTTTTGGGCCCCTGGAAGCATGAAAATCACTTTAAACATGCTAATTTTAGCTCTAACACTGATGATCCACCTACAAATGTGAACTGACGTTCAAAAATAAAACATTTGAAAACGGACCATTTTCCACATTTCTGAAGCATGACGTAATGGGGGGGGGGTGTTATCTCTTTTGCTGAAAATCAGCCGTTTTTGCTCGAACATTAAATGCCTCCAAATGGTATTTAATTAACTTCCCGAGCCCCTGGAAGCATGAAAATCACTTTAAACATGCTAATTTTAGCTCTAACATTGATGATCCACCTACAAATGTGAACTGACGTTCAAAAATAAAACATTTGAAAACGGACCATTTTCCACATTTCTGAAGCATGACGTAATGGGGGGGTGTTATCTCTTTTGTCGAAAATCAGCCGTTTTTGCTCGAACATTAAATGCCTCCAAATTGTATTTAATTAACTTCCCGGGGTGAAGAAACCCTTTTTGAGAACTCAGAGTGAGTAAATTGGCCATTTTCATGCACTTTTAACCATTCCATAAATCTTGTGTTTTGGGCCCCTGGAAGCATGAAAATCACTTTAAACATGCTAATTTTAGCTCTAACACTGATGATCCACCTACAAATGTGAACTGACGTTCAAAAATAAAACATTTGAAAACGGACCATTTTCCACATTTCTGAAGCATGACGTAATGGGGGGGTGTTATCTCTTTTGTCGAAAATCAGCCGTTTTTGCTCGAACATTAAATGCCTCCAAATGGTATTTAATTAACTTCCCGAGCCCCTGGAAGCATGAAAATCACTTTAAACATGCTAATGTTAGCTCTAACACTGATGATCCACCTACAAATGTGAACTGACGTTCAAAAATAAAACATTTGAAAACGGACCATTTTCCACATTTCTGAAGCATGACGTAATGGGGGGGTGTTATCTCTTTTGTCGAAAATCAGCCGTTTTTGCTCGAACATTAAATGCCTCCAAATGGTATTTAATTAACTTCCCGGGGTGAAGAAACCCTTTTTGAGAACTCAGAGTGAGTAAATTGGCCATTTTCATGCACTTTTAACCATTCCATAAATCTTGTGTTTTGGGCCCCTGGAAGCATGAAAATCACTTTAAACATGCTAATTTTAGCTCTAACACTGATGATCCACCTACAAATGTGAACTGACGTTCAAAAATAAAACATTTGAAAACGGACCATTTTCCACATTTCTGAAGCATGACGTAATGGGGGGGTGTTATCTCTTTTGTCGAAAATCAGCCGTTTTTGCTCGAACATTAAATGCCTCCAAATGGTATTTAATTAACTTCCCGGGGTGAAGAAACCCTTTTTGAGAACTCAGAGTGAGTAAATTGGCCATTTTCATGCACTTTTAACCATTCCATAAATCTTGTGTTTTGGGCCCCTGGAAGCATGAAAATCACTTTAAACATGCTAATTTTAGCTCTAACACTGATGATCCACCTACAAATGTGAACTGACGTTCAAAAATAAAACATTTGAAAACGGACCATTTTCCACATTTCTGAAGCATGACGTAATGGGGGGTGTTATCTCTTTTGTCGAAAATCAGCCGTTTTTGCTCGAACATTAAATGCCTCCAAATGGTATTTATTTCACTTCCCGAGCCCCTGGAAGCATAAAATCACTTTAAACATGCTAATTTTAGCTCTAACACTGATGATCCACCTACAAATGTGAACTGACGTTCAAAAATAAAACATTTGAAAACGGACCATTTTCCACATTTCTGAAGCATGACGTAATGGGGGGGTGTTATCTCTTTTGTCGAAAATCAGCCGTTTTTGCTCGAACAATAAATGCCTCCAAATGGTATTTAATTAACTTCCCGAGCCCCTGGAAGCATGAAAATCACTTTAAACATGCTAATTTTAGCTCTAACACTGATGATCCACCTACAAATGTGAACTGACGTTCAAAAATAAAACATTTGAAAACGGACCATTTTCCACATTTCTGAAGCATGACGTAATGGGGGGGTGTTATCTCTTTTGTCGAAAATCAGCCGTTTTGCTCGAACATTAAATGCCTCCAAATGGTATTTAATTAACTTCCCGGGGTGAAGAAACCCTTTTTGAGAACTCAGAGTGAGTAAATTGGCCCTTTTCATGCACTTTTAACCATTCCATAAATCTTGTGTTTTGGGCCCCTGGAAGCATGAAAATCACTTTAAACATGCTAATTTTAGCTCTAACACTGATGATCCACCTACAAATGTGAACTGACGTTCAAAAATAAAACATTTGAAAACGGACCATTTTCCACATTTCTGAAGCATGACGTAATGTGGGGGTGTTATCTCTTTTGTCGAAAATCAGCCGTTTTTGCGCGAACATTAAATGCCTCCAAATGGTATTTATTTCACTTCCCGAGCCCCTGGAAGCATAAAATCACTTTAAACATGCTAATTTTAGCTCTAACACTGATGATCCACCTACAAATGTGAACTGACGTTCAAAAATAAAACATTTGAAAACGGGACCATTTTCCACATTTCTGAAGCATGACGTAATGGGGGGGTGTTATCTCTTTTGTCGAAAATCAGCCGTTTTTGCTCGAACAATAAATGCCTCCAAATGGTATTTAATTAACTTCCCGAGCCCCTGGAAGCATGAAAATCACTTTAAACATGCTAATTTTAGCTCTAACACTGATGATCCACCTACAAATGTGAACTGACGTTCAAAAATAAAACATTTGAAAACGGACCATTTTCCACATTTCTGAAGCATGACGTAATGGGGGGGTGTTATCTCTTTTGTCGAAAATCAGCCGTTTTTGCTCGAACATTAAATGCCTCCAAATGGTATTTAATTAACTTCCCGGGGTGAAGAAACCCTTTTTGAGAACTCAGAGTGAGTAAATTGGCCATTTTCATGCACTTTTAACCATTCCATAAATCTTGTGTTTTGGGCCCCTGGAAGCATGAAAATCACTTTAAACATGCTAATTTTAGCTCTAACACTGATGATCCACCTACAAATGTGAACTGACGTTCAAAAATAAAACATTTGAAAACGGACCATTTTCCACATTTCTGAAGCATGACGTAATGGGGGGGTGTTATCTCTTTTGTCGAAAATCAGCCGTTTTTGCTCGAACATTAAATGCCTCCAAATGGTATTTAATTAACTTCCCGAGCCCCTGGAAGCATGAAAATCACTTTAAACATGCTAATTTTAGCTCTAACACTGATGATCCACCTACAAATGTGAACTGACGTTCAAAAATAAAACATTTGAAAACGGACCATTTTCCACATTTCTGAAGCATGACGTAATGGGGGGGTGTTATCTCTTTTGTCGAAAATCAGCCGTTTTTGCTCGAACATTAAATGCCTCCAAATGGTATTTAATTAACTTCCCGGGGTGAAGAAACCCTTTTTGAGAACTCAGAGTGAGTAAATTGGCCATTTTCATGCACTTTTAACCATTCCATAAATCTTGTGTTTTGGGCCCCTGGAAGCATGAAAATCACTTTAAACATGCTAATTTTAGCTCTAACACTGATGATCCACCTACAAATGTGAACTGACGTTCAAAAATAAAACATTTGAAAACGGACCATTTTCCACATTTCTGAAGCATGACGTAATGGGGGGGTGTTATCTCTTTTGTCGAAAATCAGCCGTTTTTGCTCGAACATTAAATGCCTCCAAATGGTATTTATTTTACTTCCCGAGCCCCTGGAAGCATGAAAATCACTTTAAACATGCTAATTTTAGCTCTAACACTGATGATCCACCTACAAATGTGAACTGACGTTCAAAAATAAAACATTTGAAAACGGACCATTTTCCACATTTCTGAAGCATGACGTAATGGGGGGTTGTTATCTCTTTTGTCGAAAATCAGCCGTTTTTGCTCGAACATTAAATGCCTCCAAATGGTATTTAATTAACTTCCCGAGCCCCTGGAAGCATGAAAATCACTTTAAACATGCTAATTTTAGCTCTAACACTGATGATCCACCTACAAATGTGAACTGACGTTCAAAAAATAAAACATTTGAAAACGGACCATTTTCCACATTTCTGAAGCATGACGTAATGGGGGGGTGTTATCTCTTTTGTCGAAAATCAGCCGTTTTTGCTCAAACATTAAATGCCTCCAAATGGTATTTAATTAACTTCCCGGGGTGAAGAAACCCTTTTTGAGAACTCAGAGTGAGTAAATTGGCCATTTTCATGCACTTTTAACCATTCCATAAATCTTGTGTTTTGGGCCCCTGGAAGCATGAAAATCACTTTAAACATGCTAATTTTAGCTCTAACACTGATGATCCACCTACAAATGTGAACTGACGTTAAAAAAAAAAACATTTGAAAACGGACCATTTTCCACATTTCTGAAGCATGACGTAATGGGGGGGTGTTATCTCTTTTGTCGAAAATCAGCCGTTTTTGCTCGAACATTAAATGCCTCCAAATGGTATTTGATTAACTTCCCGAGCCCCTGGAAGCATGCAAATCACTTTAAACATGCTAATTTTAGCTCTAACACTGATGATCCACCTACAAATGTGAACTGACGTTCAAAAATAAAACATTTGAAAACGGACCATTTTCCACATTTCTGAAGCATGACGTAATGGGGGGTGTTATCTCTTTTGTCGAAAATCAGCCGTTTTTGCTCGAACATTAAATGCCTCCAAATGGTATTTAATTAACTTCCCGGGGTGAAGAAACCCTTTTTGAGAACTCAGAGTGAGTAAATTGGCCATTTTCATGCACTTTTAACCATTCCATAAATCTTGTGTTTTGGGCCCCTGGAAGCATGAAAATCACTTTAAACATGCTAATTTTAGCTCTAACACTGATGATCCACCTACAAATGTGAACTGACGTTCAAAAATAAAACATTTGAAAACGGACCATTTTCCACATTTCTGAAGCATGACGTAATGGGGGGGTGTTATCTCTTTTGTCGAAAATCAGCCGTTTTTGCTCGAACATTAAATGCCTCCAAATGGTATTCAATTAACTTCCCGGGGTGAAGAAACCCTTTTTGAGAACTCAGAGTGAGTAAATTGGCCATTTTCATGCACTTTTAACCATTCCATAAATCTTGTGTTTTGGGCCCCTGGAAGCATGAAAATCACTTTAAACATGCTAATTTTAGCTCTAACACTGATGATCCACCTACAAATGTGAACTGACGTTCAAAAATAAAACATTAGAAAACGGACCATTTTCCACATTTCTGAAGCATGACGTAATGGGGGGGTGTTATCTCTTTTGTCGAAAATCAGCCGTTTTTGCTCGAACATTAAATGCCTCCAAATGGTATTTAATTAACTTCCCGAGCCCCTGAAAGCATGAAAATCACTTTAAACATGCTAATTTTAGCTCTAACACTGATGATCCACCTACAAATGTGAACTGACGTTCAAAAATAAAACATTTGAAAACGGACCATTTTCCACATTTCTGAAGCATGACGTAATGGGGGGGTGTTATCTCTTTTGTCGAAAATCAGCCGTTTTTGCTCGAACATTAAATGCCTCCAAATGGTATTTAATTAACTTCCCGGGGTGAAGAACCCTTTTTGAGAACTCAGAGTGAGTAAATTGGCCATTTTCATGCACTTTTAACCATTCCATAAATCTTGTGTTTTGGGCCCCTGGAAGCATGAAAATCACTTTAAACATGCTAATTTTAGCTCTAACACTGATGATCCACCTACAAATGTGAACTGACGTTCAAAAATAAAACATTTGAAAACGGACCATTTTCCACATTTCTGAAGCATGACGTAATGGGGGGGTGTTATCTCTTTTGTCGAAAATCAGCCGTTTTTGCTCGAACATTAAATGCCTCCAAATGGTATTTAATTAACTTCCCGAGCCCCTGGAAGCATGAAAATCACTTTAAACATGCTAATTTTAGCTCTAACACTGATGATCCACCTACAAATGTGAACTGACGTTCAAAAATAAAACATTTGAAAACGGACCATTTTCCACATTTCTGAAGCATGACGTAATGGGGGGGTGTTATCTCTTTTGTCGAAAATCAGCCGTTTTTGCTCGAACATTAAATGCCTCCAAATGGTATTTAATTAACTTCCCGGGGTGAAGAAACCCTTTTTGAGAACTCAGAGTGAGTAAATTGGCCATTTTCATGCACTTTTAACCATTCCATAAATCTTGTGTTTTGGGCCCCTGGAAGCATGAAAATCACTTTAAACATGCTAATTTTAGCTCTAACACTGATGATCCACCTACAAATGTGAACTGACGTTCAAAAATAAAACATTTGAAAACGGACCATTTTCCACATTTCTGAAGCATGACGTAATGGGGGGGTGTTATCTCTTTTGTCGAAAATCAACCGTTTTTGCTCGAACATTAAATGCCTCCAAATGGTATTTATTTCACTTCCCGAGCCCCTGGAAGCATGAAAATCACTTTAAACATGCTAATTTTAGCTCTAACACTGATGATCAACCTACAAATGTGAACTGACGTTCAAAAATAAAACATTTGAAAACGGACCATTTTCCACATTTCTGAAGCATGACGTAATGGGGGGGTGTTATCTCTTTTGTCGAAAATCAGCCGTTTTTGCTCGAACATTAAATGCCTCCAAATGGTATTTAATTAACTTCCCGAGCCCCTGGAAGCATGAAAATCACTTTAAACATGCTAATTTTAGCTCTAACACTGATGATCCACCTACAAATGTGAACTGACGTTCAAAAATAAAACATTTGAAAACGGACCATTTTCCACATTTCTGAAGCATGACGTAATGGGGGGGTGTTATCTCTTTTGCCGAAAATCAGCCGTTTTTGCTCGAACATTAAATGCCTCCAAATGGTATTTAATTAACTTCCCGGGGTGAAGAAACCCTTTTTGAGAACTCAGAGTGAGTAAATTGGCCGTTTTCATGCACTTTTAACCATTCCATAAATCTTGTGTTTTGGGCCCCTGGAAGCATGAAAATCACTTTAAACATGCTAATTTTAGCTCTAACACTGATTATCCACCTACAAATGTGAAACTGACGTTCAAAAATAAAACATTTGAAAACGGACCATTTTCCACATTTCTGAAGCATGACGTAATGGGGGGGTGTTATCTCTTTTGTCGAAAATCAGCCGTTTTTGCTCGAACATTAAATGCCTCCAAATGGTATTTATTTCACTTCCCGAGCCCCTGGAAGCATGAAAATCACTTTAAACATGCTAATTTTAGCTCTAACACTGATGATCCACCTACAAATGTGAACTGACGTTCAAAAATAAAACATTTGAAAACGGACCATTTTCCACATTTCTGAAGCATGACGTAATGGGGGGGTGTTATCTCTTTTGTCGAAAATCAGCCGTTTTTGCTCGAACATTAAATGCCTCCAAATGGTATTTAATTAACTTCCCGAGCCCCTGGAAGCATGAAAATCACTTTAAACATGCTAATTTTAGCTCTAACACTGATGATCCACCTACAAATGTGAACTGACGTTCAAAAATAAAACATTTGAAAACGGACCATTTTCCACATTTCTGAAGCATGACGTAATGGGGGGGTGTTATCTCTTTTGTCGAAAATCAGCCGTTTTTGCTCGAACATTAAATGCCTCCAAATGGTATTTAATTAACTTCCCGGGGTGAAGAAACCCTTTTTGAGAACTCAGAGTGAGTAAATTGGCCATTTTCATGCACTTTTAACCATTCCATAAATCTTGTGTTTTGGGCCCCTGGAAGCATGAAAATCACTTTAAACATGCTAATTTTAGCTCTAACACTGATGATCCACCTACAAAAGTGAACTGACGTTCAAAAATAAAACATTTGAAAACGGACCATTTTCCACATTTCTGAAGCATGACGTAATGGGGGGGTGTTATCTTTTTTGTCGAAAATCAGCCGTTTTTGCTCGAACATTAAATGCGTCCAAATGGTATTTAATTAACTTCCCGAGCCCCTGGAAGCATGAAAATCACTTTAAACATGCTAATTTTAGCTCTAACACTGATGATCCACCTACAAATGTGAACTGACGTTCAAAAATAAAACATTTGAAAACGGACCATTTTCCACATTTCTGAAGCATGACGTAATGGGGGGGTGTTATCTCTTTTGTCGAAAATCAGCCGTTTTTGCTCGAACATTAAATGCCTCCAAATGGTATTTAATTAACTTCCCGGGGTGAAGAAACCCTTTTTGAGAACTCAGAGTGAGTAAATTGGCCATTTTCATGCACTTTTAACCATTCCATAAATCTTGTGTTTTGGGCCCCTGGAAGCATGAAAATCACTTTAAACATGCTAATTTTAGCTCTAACACTGATGATCCACCTACAAATGTGAACTGACGTTCAAAAATAAAACATTTGAAAACGGACCATTTTCCACATTTCTGAAGCATGACGTAATGGGGGGGGTGTTATCTCTTTTGTCGAAAATCAGCCGTTTTTGCTCGAACATTAAATGCCTCCAAATGGTATTTAATTAACTTCCCGAGCCCCTGGAAGCATGAAAATCACTTTAAACATGCTAATTTTAGCTCTAACACTGATGATCCACCTACAAATGTGAACTGACGTTCAAAAATAAAACATTTGAAAACGGACCATTTTCCACATTTCTGAAGCATGACGTAATGGGGGGGAGTTATCTCTTTTGTCGAAAATCAGCCGTTTTTGCTCGAACATTAAATGCCTCCAAATGGTATTTAATTAACTTCCCGGGGTGAAGAAACCCTTTTTGAGAACTCAGAGTGAGTAAATTGGCCATTTTCATGCACTTTTAACCATTCCATAAATCTTGTGTTTTGGGCCCCTGGAAGCATGAAAATCACTTTAAACATGCTAATTTTAGCTCTAACACTGATGATCCACCTACAAATGTGAACTGACGTTCAAAAATAAAACATTTGAAAACTGACCATTTTCCACATTTCTGAAGCATGACGTAATGGGGGGGTGTTATCTCTTTTGTCGAAAATCAGCCGTTTTTGCTCGAACATTAAATGCCTCCAAATGGTATTTAATTAACTTCCCGAGCCCCTGGAAGCATGAAAATCACTTTAAACATGCTAATTTTAGCTCTAACACTGATGATCCACCTACAAATGTGAACTGACGTTCAAAAATAAAACATTTGAAAACGGACCATTTTCCACATTTCTGAAGCATGACGTAATGGGGGGGTGTTATCTCTTTTGTCGAAAATCAGCCGTTTTTGCTCGAACATTAAATGCCTCCAAATGGTATTTAATTAACTTCCCGGGGTGAAGAAACCCTTTTTGAGAACTCAGAGTGAGTAAATTGGCCATTTTCATGCACTTTTAACCATTCCATAAATCTTGTGTTTTGGGCCCCTGGAAGCATGAAAATCACTTTAAACATGCTAATTTTAGCTCTAACACTGATGATCCACCTACAAATGTGAACTGACGTTCAAAAATAAAACATTTGAAAACGGACCATTTTCCACATTTCTGAAGCATGACGTAATGGGGGGGTGTTATCTCTTTTGTCAAAAATCAGCCGTTTTTGCTCGAACATTAAATGCCTCCAAATGGTATTTATTTCACTTCCCGAGCCCCTGGAAGCATGAAAATCACTTTAAACATGCTAATTTTAGCTCTAACACTGATGATCCACCTACAAATGTGAACTGACGTTCAAAAATAAAACATTTGAAAACGGACCATTTTCCACATTTCTGAAGCATGACGTAATGGGGGGGTGTTATCTCTTTTGTCGAAAATCAGCCGTTTTTGCTCGAAAATTAAATGCCTCCAAATGGTATTTATTTCACTTCCCGAGCCCCTGGAAGCATGAAAATCACTTTAAACATGCTAATTTTAGCTCTAACACTGATGATCCACCTACAAATGTGAACTGACGTTCAAAAATAAAACATTTGAAAACGGACCATTTTCCACATTTCTGAAGCATGACGTAATGGGGGGTGTTATCTCTTTTGTCGAAAATCAGCCGTTTTTGCTCGAACATTAAATGCCTCCAAATGGTATTTAATTAACTTCCCGAGCCCCTGGAAGCATGAAAATCACTTTAAACATGCTAATTTTAGCTCTAACACTGATGATCCACCTACAAATGTGAACTGACGTTCAAAAATAAAACATTTGAAAACGGACCATTTTCCACATTTCTGAAGCATGACGTAATGGGGGGGTGTTATCTCTTTTGTCGAAAATCAGCCGTTTTTGCTCGAACATTAAATGCCTCCAAATGGTATTTAATTAACTTCCCGGGGTGAAGAAACCCTTTTTGAGAACTCAGAGTGAGTAAATTGGCCATTTTCATGCACTTTTAACCATTCCATAAATGTTGTGTTTTGGGCCCCTGGAAGCATGAAAATCACTTTAAACATGCTAATTTTAGCTCTAACACTGATGATCCACCTACAAATGTGAACTGACGTTCAAAAATAAAACATTTGAAAACGGACCATTTTCCACATTTCTGAAGCATGACGTAATGGGGGGTGTTATCTCTTTTGTCGAAAATCAGCCGTTTTTGCTCGAACATTAAATGCCTCCAAATGGTATTTAATTAACTTCCCGGGGTGAAGAAACCCTTTTTGAGAACTCAGAGTGAGTAAATTGGCCATTTTCATGCACTTTTAACCATTCCATAAATCTTGTGTTTTGGGCCCCTGGAAGCATGAAAATCACTTAAAACATGCTAATTTTAACTCTAACACTGATGATCCACCTACAAATGTGAACTGACGTTCAAAAATAAAACATTTGAAAACGGACCATTTTCCACATTTCTGAAGCATGACGTAATGGGGAGGTGTTATCTCTTTTGTCGAAAATCAGCCGTTTTTGCTCGAACATTAAATGCCTCCAAATGGTATTTAATTAACTTCCCGAGCCCCTGGAAGCATGAAAATCACTTTAAACATGCTAATTTTAGCTCTAACACTGATGATCCACCTACAAATGTGAACTGACGTTCAAAAATAAAACATTTGAAAACGGACCATTTTCCACATTTCTGAAGCATGACGTAATGGGGGGGTGTTATCTCTTTTGTCGAAAATCAGCCGTTTTTGCTCGAACATTAAATGCCTCCAAATGGTATTTAATTAACTTCCCGGGGTGAAGAAACCCTTTTTGAGAACTCAGAGTGAGTAAATTGGCCATTTTCATGCACTTTTAACCATTCCATAAATCTTGTGTTTTGGGCCCCTGGAAGCATGAAAATCACTTTAAACATGCTAATTTTAGCTCTAACACTGATGATCCACCTACAAATGTGAACTGACGTTCAAAAATAAAACATTTGAAAACGGACCATTTTCCACATTTCTGAAGCATGACGTAATGGGGGGGTGTTATCTCTTTTGTCGAAAATCAACCGTTTTTGCTCGAACATTAAATGCCTCCAAATGGTATTTATTTCACTTCCCGAGCCCCTGGAAGCATGAAAATCACTTTAAACATGCTAATTTTAGCTCTAACACTGATGATCAACCTACAAATGTGAACTGACGTTCAAAAATAAAACATTTGAAAACGGACCATTTTCCACATTTCTGAAGCATGACGTAATGGGGGGGTGTTATCTCTTTTGTCGAAAATCAGCCGTTTTTGCTCGAACATTAAATGCCTCCAAATGGTATTTAATTAACTTCCCGAGCCCCTGGAAGCATGAAAATCACTTTAAACATGCTAATTTTAGCTCTAACACTGATGATCCACCTACAAATGTGAACTGACGTTCAAAAATAAAACATTTGAAAACGGACCATTTTCCACATTTCTGAAGCATGACGTAATGGGGGGGTGTTATCTCTTTTGCCGAAAATCAGCCGTTTTTGCTCGAACATTAAATGCCTCCAAATGGTATTTAATTAACTTCCCGGGGTGAAGAAACCCTTTTTGAGAACTCAGAGTGAGTAAATTGGCCGTTTTCATGCACTTTTAACCATTCCATAAATCTTGTGTTTTGGGCCCCTGGAAGCATGAAAATCACTTTAAACATGCTAATTTTAGCTCTAACACTGATTATCCACCTACAAATGTGAACTGACGTTCAAAAATAAAACATTTGAAAACGGACCATTTTCCACATTTCTGAAGCATGACGTAATGGGGGGGTGTTATCTCTTTTGTCGAAAATCAGCCGTTTTTGCTCGAACATTAAATGCCTCCAAATGGTATTTATTTCACTTCCCGAGCCCCTGGAAGCATGAAAATCACTTTAAACATGCTAATTTTAGCTCTAACACTGATGATCCACCTACAAATGTGAACTGACGTTCAAAAATAAAACATTTGAAAACGGACCATTTTCCACATTTCTGAAGCATGACGTAATGGGGGGGTGTTATCTCTTTTGTCGAAAATCAGCCGTTTTTGCTCGAACATTAAATGCCTCCAAATGGTATTTAATTAACTTCCCGAGCCCCTGGAAGCATGAAAATCACTTTAAACATGCTAATTTTAGCTCTAACACTGATGATCCACCTACAAATGTGAACTGACGTTCAAAAATAAAACATTTGAAAACGGACCATTTTCCACATTTCTGAAGCATGACGTAATGGGGGGGTGTTATCTCTTTTGTCGAAAATCAGCCGTTTTTGCTCGAACATTAAATGCCTCCAAATGGTATTTAATTAACTTCCCGGGGTGAAGAAACCCTTTTTGAGAACTCAGAGTGAGTAAATTGGCCATTTTCATGCACTTTTAACCATTCCATAAATCTTGTGTTTTGGGCCCCTGGAAGCATGAAAATCACTTTAAACATGCTAATTTTAGCTCTAACACTGATGATCCACCTACAAAAGTGAACTGACGTTCAAAAATAAAACATTTGAAAACGGACCATTTTCCACATTTCTGAAGCATGACGTAATGGGGGGGTGTTATCTTTTTTGTCGAAAATCAGCCGTTTTTGCTCGAACATTAAATGCGTCCAAATGGTATTTAATTAACTTCCCGAGCCCCTGGAAGCATGAAAATCACTTTAAACATGCTAATTTTAGCTCTAACACTGATGATCCACCTACAAATGTGAACTGACGTTCAAAAATAAAACATTTGAAAACGGACCATTTTCCACATTTCTGAAGCATGACGTAATGGGGGGGTGTTATCTCTTTTGTCGAAAATCAGCCGTTTTTGCTCGAACATTAAATGCCTCCAAATGGTATTTAATTAACTTCCCGGGGTGAAGAAACCCTTTTTGAGAACTCAGAGTGAGTAAATTGGCCATTTTCATGCACTTTTAACCATTCCATAAATCTTGTGTTTTGGGCCCCTGGAAGCATGAAAATCACTTTAAACATGCTAATTTTAGCTCTAACACTGATGATCCACCTACAAATGTGAACTGACGTTCAAAAATAAAACATTTGAAAACGGACCATTTTCCACATTTCTGAAGCATGACGTAATGGGGGGGGTGTTATCTCTTTTGTCGAAAATCAGCCGTTTTTGCTCGAACATTAAATGCCTCCAAATGGTATTTAATTAACTTCCCGAGCCCCTGGAAGCATGAAAATCACTTTAAACATGCTAATTTTAGCTCTAACACTGATGATCCACCTACAAATGTGAACTGACGTTCAAAAATAAAACATTTGAAAACGGACCATTTTCCACATTTCTGAAGCATGACGTAATGGGGGGGAGTTATCTCTTTTGTCGAAAATCAGCCGTTTTTGCTCGAACATTAAATGCCTCCAAATGGTATTTAATTAACTTCCCGGGGTGAAGAAACCCTTTTTGAGAACTCAGAGTGAGTAAATTGGCCATTTTCATGCACTTTTAACCATTCCATAAATCTTGTGTTTTGGGCCCCTGGAAGCATGAAAATCACTTTAAACATGCTAATTTTAGCTCTAACACTGATGATCCACCTACAAATGTGAACTGACGTTCAAAAATAAAACATTTGAAAACTGACCATTTTCCACATTTCTGAAGCATGACGTAATGGGGGGGTGTTATCTCTTTTGTCGAAAATCAGCCGTTTTTGCTCGAACATTAAATGCCTCCAAATGGTATTTAATTAACTTCCCGAGCCCCTGGAAGCATGAAAATCACTTTAAACATGCTAATTTTAGCTCTAACACTGATGATCCACCTACAAATGTGAACTGACGTTCAAAAATAAAACATTTGAAAACGGACCATTTTCCACATTTCTGAAGCATGACGTAATGGGGGGGTGTTATCTCTTTTGTCGAAAATCAGCCGTTTTTGCTCGAACATTAAATGCCTCCAAATGGTATTTAATTAACTTCCCGGGGTGAAGAAACCCTTTTTGAGAACTCAGAGTGAGTAAATTGGCCATTTTCATGCACTTTTAACCATTCCATAAATCTTGTGTTTTGGGCCCCTGGAAGCATGAAAATCACTTTAAACATGCTAATTTTAGCTCTAACACTGATGATCCACCTACAAATGTGAACTGACGTTCAAAAATAAAACATTTGAAAACGGACCATTTTCCACATTTCTGAAGCATGACGTAATGGGGGGGTGTTATCTCTTTTGTCAAAAATCAGCCGTTTTTGCTCGAACATTAAATGCCTCCAAATGGTATTTATTTCACTTCCCGAGCCCCTGGAAGCATGAAAATCACTTTAAACATGCTAATTTTAGCTCTAACACTGATGATCCACCTACAAATGTGAACTGACGTTCAAAAATAAAACATTTGAAAACGGACCATTTTCCACATTTCTGAAGCATGACGTAATGGGGGGGTGTTATCTCTTTTGTCGAAAATCAGCCGTTTTTGCTCGAAAATTAAATGCCTCCAAATGGTATTTATTTCACTTCCCGAGCCCCTGGAAGCATGAAAATCACTTTAAACATGCTAATTTTAGCTCTAACACTGATGATCCACCTACAAATGTGAACTGACGTTCAAAAATAAAACATTTGAAAACGGACCATTTTCCACATTTCTGAAGCATGACGTAATGGGGGGTGTTATCTCTTTTGTCGAAAATCAGCCGTTTTTGCTCGAACATTAAATGCCTCCAAATGGTATTTAATTAACTTCCCGAGCCCCTGGAAGCATGAAAATCACTTTAAACATGCTAATTTTAGCTCTAACACTGATGATCCACCTACAAATGTGAACTGACGTTCAAAAATAAAACATTTGAAAACGGACCATTTTCCACATTTCTGAAGCATGACGTAATGGGGGGGTGTTATCTCTTTTGTCGAAAATCAGCCGTTTTTGCTCGAACATTAAATGCCTCCAAATGGTATTTAATTAACTTCCCGGGGTGAAGAAACCCTTTTTGAGAACTCAGAGTGAGTAAATTGGCCATTTTCATGCACTTTTAACCATTCCATAAATGTTGTGTTTTGGGCCCCTGGAAGCATGAAAATCACTTTAAACATGCTAATTTTAGCTCTAACACTGATGATCCACCTACAAATGTGAACTGACGTTCAAAAATAAAACATTTGAAAACGGACCATTTTCCACATTTCTGAAGCATGACGTAATGGGGGGTGTTATCTCTTTTGTCGAAAATCAGCCGTTTTTGCTCGAACATTAAATGCCTCCAAATGGTATTTAATTAACTTCCCGGGGTGAAGAAACCCTTTTTGAGAACTCAGAGTGAGTAAATTGGCCATTTTCATGCACTTTTAACCATTCCATAAATCTTGTGTTTTGGGCCCCTGGAAGCATGAAAATCACTTAAAACATGCTAATTTTAACTCTAACACTGATGATCCACCTACAAATGTGAACTGACGTTCAAAAATAAAACATTTGAAAACGGACCATTTTCCACATTTCTGAAGCATGACGTAATGGGGAGGTGTTATCTCTTTTGTCGAAAATCAGCCGTTTTTGCTCGAACATTAAATGCCTCCAAATGGTATTTAATTAACTTCCCGAGCCCCTGGAAGCATGAAAATCACTTTAAACATGCTAATTTTAGCTCTAACACTGATGATCCACCTACAAATGTGAACTGACGTTCAAAAATAAAACATTTGAAAACGGACCATTTTCCACATTTCTGAAGCATGACGTAATGGGGGGGTGTTATCTCTTTTGTCGAAAATCAGCCGTTTTTGCTCGAACATTAAATGCCTCCAAATGGTATTTAATTAACTTCCCGGGGTGAAGAAACCCTTTTTGAGAACTCAGAGTGAGTAAATTGGCCATTTTCATGCACTTTTAACCATTCCATAAATCTTGTGTTTTGGGCCCCTGGAAGCATGAAAATCACTTTAAACATGCTAATTTTAGCTCTAACACTGATGATCCACCTATAAATGTGAACTGACGTTCAAAAATAAAACATTTGAAAACGGACCATTTTCCACATTTCTGAAGCATGACGTAATGGGGGGGTGTTATCTCTTTTGTCGAAAATCAACCGTTTTTGCTCGAACATTAAATGCCTCCAAATGGTATTTATTTCACTTCCCGAGCCCCTGGAAGCATGAAAATCACTTTAAACATGCTAATTTTAGCTCTAACACTGATGATCAACCTACAAATGTGAACTGACGTTCAAAAATAAAACATTTGAAAACGGACCATTTTCCACATTTCTGAAGCATGACGTAATGGGGGGGTGTTATCTCTTTTGTCGAAAATCAGCCGTTTTTGCTCGAACATTAAATGCCTCCAAATGGTATTTAATTAACTTCCCGAGCCCCTGGAAGCATGAAAATCACTTTAAACATGCTAATTTTAGCTCTAACACTGATGATCCACCTACAAATGTGAACTGACGTTCAAAAATAAAACATTTGAAAACGGACCATTTTCCACATTTCTGAAGCATGACGTAATGGGGGGGTGTTATCTCTTTTGCCGAAAATCAGCCGTTTTTGCTCGAACATTAAATGCCTCCAAATGGTATTTAATTAACTTCCCGGGGTGAAGAAACCCTTTTTGAGAACTCAGAGTGAGTAAATTGGCCATTTTCATGCACTTTTAACCATTCCATAAATCTTGTGTTTTGGGCCCCTGGAAGCATGAAAATCACTTTAAACATGCTAATTTTAGCTCTAACACTGATGATCCACCTACAAATGTGAACTGACGTTCAAAAATAAAACATTTGAAAACGGACCATTTTCCACATTTCTGAAGCATGACGTAATGGGGGGGTGTTATCTCTTTTGTCGAAAATCAGCCGTTTTTGCTCGAACATTAAATGCCTCCAAATGGTATTTATTTCACTTCCCGAGCCCCTGGAAGCATGAAAATCACTTTAAACATGCTAATTTTAGCTCTAACACTGATGATCCACCTACAAATGTGAACTGACGTTCAAAAATAAAACATTTGAAAACGGACCATTTTCCACATTTCTGAAGCATGACGTAATGGGGGGGTGTTATCTCTTTTGTCGAAAATCAGCCGTTTTTGCTCGAACATTAAATGCCTCCAAATGGTATTAAATTAACTTCCCGAGCCCCTGGAAGCATGAAAATCACTTTAAACATTCTAATTTTAGATCTAACACTGATGATCCACCTACAAATGTGAACTGACGTTCAAAAATAAAACATTTGAAAACGGACCATTTTCCACATTTCTGAAGCATGACGTAATGGGGGGGTGTTATCTCTTTTGTCGAAAATCAGCGTTTTTGCTCGAACATTAAATGCCTCCAAATGGTATTTAATTAACTTCCCGAGCCCCTGGAAGCATGAAAATCACTTTAAACATGCTAATTTTAGCTCTAACACTGATGATCCACCTACAAATGTGAACTGACGTTCAAAAATAAAAGATTTGAAAACGGACCATTTTCCACATTTCTGAAGCATGACGTAATGGGGGGGTGTTATCTCTTTTGTCGAAAATCAGCCGTTTTTGCTCAAACATTAAATGCCTCCAAATGGTATTTAATTAACTTCCCGGGTGAAGAAACCCTTTTTGAGAACTCAGAGTGAGTAAATTGGCCATTTTCATGCACTTTTAACCATTCCATAAATCTTGTGTTTTGGGCCCCTGGAAGCATGAAAATCACTTTAAACATGCTAATTTTAGCTCTAACACTGATGATCCACCTACAAAAGTGAACTGACGTTCAAAAATAAAACATTTGAAAACGGACCATTTTCCACATTTCTGAAGCATGACGTAATGGGGGGGTGTTATCTCTTTTGTCGAAAATCAGCCGTTTTTGCTCGAACATTAAATGCCTCCAAATGGTATTTAATTAACTTCCCGGGGTGAAGAAACCCTTTTTGAGAACTCAGAGTGAGTAAATTGGCCATTTTCATGCACTTTTAACCTTTCCATAAATCTTGTGTTTTGGGCCCCTGGAAGCATGAAAATCACTTTAAACATGCTAATTTTAGCTCTAACACTGATGATCCACCTACAAATGTGAACTGACGTTCAAAAATAAAACATTTGAAAACGGACCATTTTCCACATTTCTGAAGCATGACGTAATGGGGGGGTGTTATCTCTTTTGTCGAAAATCAGCCGTTTTTGCTCGAACATTAAATGCCTCCAAATGGTATTTAATTAACTTCCCGAGCCCCTGGAAGCATGAAAATCACTTTAAACATGCTAATTTTAGCTCTAACACTGATGATCCACCTACAAATGTGAACTGACGTTCAAAAATAAAACATTTGAAAACGGACCATTTTCCACATTTCTGAAGCATGACGTAATGGGGGGGTGTTATCTCTTTTGTCGAAAATCAGCCGTTTTTGCTCGAACATTAAATGCCTCCAAATGGTATTTAATTAACTTCCCGGGGTGAAGAAACCCTTTTTGAGAACTCAGAGTGAGTAAATTGGCCATTTTCATGCACTTTTAACCTTTCCATAAATCTTGTGTTTTGGGCCCCTGGAAGCATGAAAATCACTTTAAACATGCTAATTTTAGCTCTAACACTGATGATCCACCTACAAATGTGAACTGACGTTCAAAAATAAAACATTTGAAAACGGACCATTTTCCACATTTCTGAAGCATGACGTAATGGGGGGGTGTTATCTCTTTTGTCGAAAATCAGCCGTTTTTGCTCGAACATTAAATGCCTCCAAATGGTATTTAATTAACTTCCCGAGCCCCTGGAAGCATGAAAATCACTTTAAACATGCTAATTTTAGCTCTAACACTGATGATCCACCTACAAATGTGAACTGACGTTCAAAAATAAAACATTTGAAAACGGACCATTTTCCACATTTCTGAAGCATGACGTAATGGGGGGGTGTTATCTCTTTTGTCGAAAATCAGCCGTTTTTGCTCGAACATTAAATGCCTCCAAATGGTATTTAATTAACTTCCCGGGGTGAAGAAACCCTTTTTGAGAACTCAGAGTGAGTAAATTGGCCATTTTCATGCACTTTTAACCATTCCATAAATCTTGTGTTTTGGGCCCCTGGAAGCATGAAAATCACTTTAAACATGCTAATTTTAGCTCTAACACTGATGATCCACCTACAAATGTGAACTGACGTTCAAAAATAAAACATTTGAAAACTGAACATTTTCCACATTTCTGAAGCATGACGTAATGGGGGGGTGTTATCTCTTTTGTCGAAAATCAGCCGTTTTTGCTCGAACATTAAATGCCTCCAAATGGTATTTAATTAACTTCCCGAGCCCCTGGAAGCATGAAAATCACTTTAAACATGCTAATTTTAGCTCTAACACTGATGATCCACCTGCAAATGTGAACTGACGTTCAAAAATAAAACATTTGAAAACGGACCATTTTCCACATTTCTGAAGCATGACGTAATGGGGGGGTGTTATCTCTTTTGTCGAAAATCAGCCGTTTTTGCTCGAACATTAAATGCCTCCAAATGGTATTTAATTAACTTCCCGGGGTGAAGAAGCCCTTTTTGAGAACTCAGAGTGAGTAAATTGGCCATTTTCATGCACTTTTAACCATTCCATAAATCTTGTGTTTTGGGCCCCTGGAAGCATGAAAATCACTTTAAACATGCTAATTTTAGCTCTAACACTGATGATCCACCTACAAATGTGAACTGACGTTCAAAAATAAAACATTTGAAAACGGACCATTTTCCACATTTCTGAAGCATGACGTAATGGGGGGGTGTTATCTCTTTTGTCAAAAATCAGCCGTTTTTGCTCGAACATTAAATGCCTCCAAATGGTATTTAATTAACTTCCGAGCCCCTGGAAGCATGAAAATCACTTTAAACATGCTAATTTTAGCTCTAACACTGATGATCCACCTGCAAATGTGAACTGACGTTCAAAAATAAAACATTTGAAAACGGACCATTTTCCACATTTCTGAAGCATGACGTAATGGGGGGGTGTTATCTCTTTTGTCGAAAATCAGCCGTTTTTGCTCGAACATTAAATGCCTCCAAATGGTATTTAATTAACTTCCCGGGGTGAAGAAACCCTTTTTGAGAACTCAGAGTGAGTAAATTGGCCATTTTCATGCACTTTTAACCATTCCATAAATCTTGTGTTTTGGGCCCCTGGAAGCATGAAAATCACTTTAAACATGCTAATTTTAGCTCTAACACTGATGATCCACCTACAAATGTGAACTGACGTTCAAAAATAAAACATTTGAAAACTGACCATTTTCCACATTTCTGAAGCATGACGTAATGGGGGGGTGTTATCTCTTTTGTCAAAAATCAGCCGTTTTTGCTCGAACATTAAATGCCTCCAAATGGTATTTATTTCACTTCCCGAGCCCCTGGAAGCATGAAAATCACTTTAAACATGCTAATTTTAGCTCTAACACTGATGATCCACCTACAAATGTGAACTGACGTTCAAAAATAAAACATTTGAAAACGGACCATTTTCCACATTTCTGAAGCATGACGTAATGGGGGGGTGTTATCTCTTTTGTCGAAAATCAGCTGTTTTTGCTCGAACATTAAATGCCTCCAAATGGTATTTAATTAACTTCCCGAGGCCCTGGAAGCATGAAAATCACTTTAAACATGCTAATTTTAGCTCTAACACTGATGATCCACCTACAAATGTGAACTGACGTTCAAAAATAAAACATTTGAAAACGGACCATTTTCCACATTTCTGAAGCATGACGTAATGGGGGGGTGTTATCTCTTTTGTCGAAAATCAGCCGTTTTTGCTCGAACATTAAATGCCTCCAAATGGTATTTAATAACCTTCCCGGGGTGAAGAAACCCTTTTTGAGAACTCAGAGTGAGTAAATTGGCCATTTTCATGCACTTTTAACCATTCCATAAATCTTGTGTTTTGGGCCCCTGGAAGCATGAAAATCACTTTAAACATGCTAATTTTAGCTCTAACACTGATGATCCACCTACAAATGTGAACTGACGTTCAAAAATAAAACATTTGAAAACGGACCATTTTCCACATTTCTGAAGCATGACGTAATGGGGGGTGTTATCTCTTTTGTCGAAAATCAGCCGTTTTTGCTCGAACATTAAATGCCTCCAAATGGTAATTAATTAACTTCCCGAGCCCCTGGAAGCATGAAAATCACTTTAAACATGCTAATTTTAGCTCTAACACTAATGATCCACCTACAAATGTGAACTGACGTTCAAAAATAAAACATTTGAAAACGGACCATTTTCCACATTTCTGAAGCATGACGTAATGGGGGGGTGTTATCTCTTTTGTCGAAAATCAGCCGTTTTTGCTCGAACATTAAATGCCTCCAAATGGTATTTAATTAACTTCCCGGGGTGAAGAAACCCTTTTTGAGAACTCAGAGTGAGTAAATTGGCCATTTTCATGCACTTTTAACCATTCCATAAATCTTGTGTTTTGGGCCCCTGGAAGCATGAAAATCACTTTAAACATGCTAATTTTAGCTCTAACACTGATGATCCACCTACAAATGTGAACTGACGTTCAAAAATAAAACATTTGAAAACGGACCATTTTCCACATTTCTGAAGCATGACGTAATGGGGGGTGTTATCTCTTTTGTCGAAAATCAGCCGTTTTTGCTCGAACATTAAATGCCTCCAAATGGTATTTAATTAACTTCCCGAGCCCCTGGAAGCAGGAAAATCACTTTAAACATGCTAATTTTAGCTCTAACACTGATGATCCACCTACAAATGTGAACTGACGTTCAAAAATAAAACATTTGAAAACTGACCATTTTCCACATTTCTGAAGCATGACGTAATGGGGGGGTGTTATCTCTTTTGTTGAAAATCTGCCGTTTTTGCTCGAACATTAAATGCCTCCAAATGGTATTTAATTAACTTCCCAGGGTGAAGAAACCCTTTTTGAGAACTCAGAGTGAGTAAATTGGCCATTTTCATGCACTTTTAACCATTCCATAAATCTTGTGTTTTGGGCCCCTGGAAGCATGAAAATCACTTTAAACATGCTAATTTTAGCTCTAACACTGATGATCCACCTACAAATGTGAACTGACGTTCAAAAATAAAACATTTGAAAACGGACCATTTTCCACATTTCTGAAGCATGACGTAATGGGGGGGTGTAATCTCTTTTGTCGAAAATCAGCCGTTTTTGCTCGAACATTAAATGCCTCCAAATGGTATTTAATTAACTTCCCGAGCCCCTGGAAGCATGAAAATCACTTTAAACATGCTAATTTTAGCTCTAACACTGATGATCCACCTACAAATGTGAACTGACGTTCAAAAATAAAACATTTGAAAACGGACCATTTTCCACATTTCTGAAGCATGACGTAATGGGGGGGTGTTATCTCTTTTGTCGAAAATCAGCCGTTTTTGCTTGAAAATTAAATGCCTCCAAATGGTATTTAATTAACTTCCCGGGGTGAAGAAACCCTTTTTGAGAACTCAGAGTGAGTAAATTGGCCATTTTCATGCACTTTTAACCATTCTATAAATCTTGTGTTTTGGGCCCCTGGAAGCATGAAAATCACTTTAAACATGCTAATTTTAGCTCTAACACTGATGATCCACCTACAAATGTGAACTGACGTTCAAAAATAAAACATTTGAAAACGGACCATTTTCCACATTTCTGAAGCATGACGTAATTGGGGGGTGTTATCTCTTTTGTCGAAAATCAGCCGTTTTTGCTCGAACATTAAATGCCTCCAAATGGTATTTATTTCACTTCCCGAGCCCCTGGAAGCATGAAAATCACTTTAAACATGCTAATTTTAGCTCTAACACTGATGATCCACCTACAAATGTGAACTGACGTTCAAAAATAAAACATTTGAAAACGGACCATTTTCCACATTTCTGAAGCATGACGTAATGGGGGGGTGTTATCTCTTTTGTCGAAAATCAGCCGTTTTTGCTCGAACATTAAATGCCTCCAAATGGTATTTAATTAACTTCCCGAGCCCCTGGAAGCATGAAAATCACTTTAAACATGCTAATTTTAGCTCTAACACTGATGATCCACCTACAAATGTGAACTGACGTTCAAAAATAAAACATTTGAAAACGGACCATTTTCCACATTTCTGAAGCATGACGTAATGGGGGGTGTTATCTCTTTTATCGAAAATCAGCCGTTTTTGCTCGAACATTAAATGCCTCCAAATGGTATTTAATTAACTTCCCGGGGTGAAGAAACCCTTTTTGAGAACTCAGAGTGAGTAAATTGGCCATTTTCATGCACTTTTAACCATTCCATAAATCTTGTGTTTTGGGCCCCTGGAAGCATGAAAATCACTTTAAACATGCTAATTTTAGCTCTAACACTGATGATCCACCTACAAATGTGAACTGACGTTCAAAAATAAAACATTTGAAAACGGACCATTTTCCACATTTCTGAAGCATGACGTAATGGGGGGGTGTTATCTCTTTCGTCGAAAATCAGCCGTTTTTGCTCGAACATTAAATGCCTCCAAATGGTATTTAATTAACTTCCCGAGCCCCTGGAAGCATGAAAATCACTTTAAACATGCTAATTTTAGCTCTAACACTGATGATCCACCTACAAATGTGAACTGACGTTCAAAAATAAAACATTTGAAAACGGACCATTTTCCACATTTCTGAAGCATGACGTAATGGGGGGGTGTTATCTCTTTTGTCGAAAATCAGCCGTTTTTGCTCGAACATTAAATGCCTCCAAATGGTATTTAATTAACTTCCCGGGGTAAAGAAGCCCTTTTTGAGAACTCAGAGTGAGTAAATTGGCCATTTTCATGCACTTTTAACCATTCCATAAATCTTGTGTTTTGGGCCCCTGGAAGCATGAAAATCACTTTAAACATGCTAATTTTAGCTCTAACACTGATGATCCACCTACAAATGTGAACTGACGTTCAAAAATAAAACATTTGAAAACGGACCATTTTCCACATTTCTGAAGCATGACGTAATGGGGGGGTGTTATCTCTTTTGTCAAAAATCAGCCGTTTTTGCTCGAACATTAAATGCCTCCAAATGGTATTTAATTAACTTCCGAGCCCCTGGAAGCATGAAAATCACTTTAAACATGCTAATTTTAGCTCTAACACTGATGATCCACCTGCAAATGTGAACTGACGTTCAAAAATAAAACATTTGAAAACGGACCATTTTCCACATTTCTGAAGCATGACGTAATGGGGGGGTGTTATCTCTTTTGTCGAAAATCAGCCGTTTTTGCTCGAACATTAAATGCCTCCAAATGGTATTTAATTAACTTCCCGGGGTGAAGAAACCCTTTTTGAGAACTCAGAGTGAGTAAATTGGCCATTTTCATGCACTTTTAACCATTCCATAAATCTTGTGTTTTGGGCCCCTGGAAGCATGAAAATCACTTTAAACATGCTAATTTTAGCTCTAACACTGATGATCCACCTACAAATGTGAACTGACGTTCAAAAATAAAACATTTGAAAACTGACCATTTTCCACATTTCTGAAGCATGACGTAATGGGGGGGTGTTATCTCTTTTGTCAAAAATCAGCCGTTTTTGCTCGAACATTAAATGCCTCCAAATGGTATTTATTTCACTTCCCGAGCCCCTGGAAGCATGAAAATCACTTTAAACATGCTAATTTTAGCTCTAACACTGATGATCCACCTACAAATGTGAACTGACGTTCAAAAATAAAACATTTGAAAACGGACCATTTTCCACATTTCTGAAGCATGACGTAATGGGGGGGTGTTATCTCTTTTGTCGAAAATCAGCTGTTTTTGCTCGAACATTAAATGCCTCCAAATGGTATTTAATTAACTTCCCGAGGCCCTGGAAGCATGAAAATCACTTTAAACATGCTAATTTTAGCTCTAACACTGATGATCCACCTACAAATGTGAACTGACGTTCAAAAATAAAACATTTGAAAACGGACCATTTTCCACATTTCTGAAGCATGACGTAATGGGGGGGTGTTATCTCTTTTGTCGAAAATCAGCCGTTTTTGCTCGAACATTAAATGCCTCCAAATGGTATTTAATAACCTTCCCGGGGTGAAGAAACCCTTTTTGAGAACTCAGAGTGAGTAAATTGGCCATTTTCATGCACTTTTAACCATTCCATAAATCTTGTGTTTTGGGCCCCTGGAAGCATGAAAATCACTTTAAACATGCTAATTTTAGCTCTAACACTGATGATCCACCTACAAATGTGAACTGACGTTCAAAAATAAAACATTTGAAAACGGACCATTTTCCACATTTCTGAAGCATGACGTAATGGGGGGTGTTATCTCTTTTGTCGAAAATCAGCCGTTTTTGCTCGAACATTAAATGCCTCCAAATGGTAATTAATTAACTTCCCGAGCCCCTGGAAGCATGAAAATCACTTTAAACATGCTAATTTTAGCTCTAACACTAATGATCCACCTACAAATGTGAACTGACGTTCAAAAATAAAACATTTGAAAACGGACCATTTTCCACATTTCTGAAGCATGACGTAATGGGGGGGTGTTATCTCTTTTGTCGAAAATCAGCCGTTTTTGCTCGAACATTAAATGCCTCCAAATGGTATTTAATTAACTTCCCGGGGTGAAGAAACCCTTTTTGAGAACTCAGAGTGAGTAAATTGGCCATTTTCATGCACTTTTAACCATTCCATAAATCTTGTGTTTTGGGCCCCTGGAAGCATGAAAATCACTTTAAACATGCTAATTTTAGCTCTAACACTGATGATCCACCTACAAATGTGAACTGACGTTCAAAAATAAAACATTTGAAAACGGACCATTTTCCACATTTCTGAAGCATGACGTAATGGGGGGTGTTATCTCTTTTGTCGAAAATCAGCCGTTTTTGCTCGAACATTAAATGCCTCCAAATGGTATTTAATTAACTTCCCGAGCCCCTGGAAGCAGGAAAATCACTTTAAACATGCTAATTTTAGCTCTAACACTGATGATCCACCTACAAATGTGAACTGACGTTCAAAAATAAAACATTTGAAAACTGACCATTTTCCACATTTCTGAAGCATGACGTAATGGGGGGGTGTTATCTCTTTTGTTGAAAATCTGCCGTTTTTGCTCGAACATTAAATGCCTCCAAATGGTATTTAATTAACTTCCCAGGGTGAAGAAACCCTTTTTGAGAACTCAGAGTGAGTAAATTGGCCATTTTCATGCACTTTTAACCATTCCATAAATCTTGTGTTTTGGGCCCCTGGAAGCATGAAAATCACTTTAAACATGCTAATTTTAGCTCTAACACTGATGATCCACCTACAAATGTGAACTGACGTTCAAAAATAAAACATTTGAAAACGGACCATTTTCCACATTTCTGAAGCATGACGTAATGGGGGGGTGTAATCTCTTTTGTCGAAAATCAGCCGTTTTTGCTCGAACATTAAATGCCTCCAAATGGTATTTAATTAACTTCCCGAGCCCCTGGAAGCATGAAAATCACTTTAAACATGCTAATTTTAGCTCTAACACTGATGATCCACCTACAAATGTGAACTGACGTTCAAAAATAAAACATTTGAAAACGGACCATTTTCCACATTTCTGAAGCATGACGTAATGGGGGGGTGTTATCTCTTTTGTCTAAAATCAGCCGTTTTTGCTTGAAAATTAAATGCCTCCAAATGGTATTTAATTAACTTCCCGGGGTGAAGAAACCCTTTTTGAGAACTCAGAGTGAGTAAATTGGCCATTTTCATGCACTTTTAACCATTCTATAAATCTTGTGTTTTGGGCCCCTGGAAGCATGAAAATCACTTTAAACATGCTAATTTTAGCTCTAACACTGATGATCCACCTACAAATGTGAACTGACGTTCAAAAATAAAACATTTGAAAACGGACCATTTTCCACATTTCTGAAGCATGACGTAATTGGGGGGTGTTATCTCTTTTGTCGAAAATCAGCCGTTTTTGCTCGAACATTAAATGCCTCCAAATGGTATTTATTTCACTTCCCGAGCCCCTGGAAGCATGAAAATCACTTTAAACATGCTAATTTTAGCTCTAACACTGATGATCCACCTACAAATGTGAACTGACGTTCAAAAATAAAACATTTGAAAACGGACCATTTTCCACATTTCTGAAGCATGACGTAATGGGGGGGTGTTATCTCTTTTGTCGAAAATCAGCCGTTTTTGCTCGAACATTAAATGCCTCCAAATGGTATTTAATTAACTTCCCGAGCCCCTGGAAGCATGAAAATCACTTTAAACATGCTAATTTTAGCTCTAACACTGATGATCCACCTACAAATGTGAACTGACGTTCAAAAATAAAACATTTGAAAACGGACCATTTTCCACATTTCTGAAGCATGACGTAATGGGGGGTGTTATCTCTTTTGTCGAAAATCAGCCGTTTTTGCTCGAACATTAAATGCCTCCAAATGGTATTTAATTAACTTCCCGGGGTGAAGAAACCCTTTTTGAGAACTCAGAGTGAGTAAATTGGCCATTTTCATGCACTTTTAACCATTCCATAAATCTTGTGTTTTGGGCCCCTGGAAGCATGAAAATCACTTTAAACATGCTAATTTTAGCTCTAACACTGATGATCCACCTACAAATGTGAACTGACGTTCAAAAATAAAACATTTGAAAACGGACCATTTTCCACATTTCTGAAGCATGACGTAATGGGGGGGTGTTATCTCTTTCGTCGAAAATCAGCCGTTTTTGCTCGAACATTAAATGCCTCCAAATGGTATTTAATTAACTTCCCGAGCCCCTGGAAGCATGAAAATCACTTTAAACATGCTAATTTTAGCTCTAACACTGATGATCCACCTACAAATGTGAACTGACGTTCAAAAATAAAACATTTGAAAACGGACCATTTTCCACATTTCTGAAGCATGACGTAATTGGGGGGGTGTTATCTCTTTTGTCGAAAATCAGCCGTTTTTGCTCGAACATTAAATGCCTCCAAATGGTATTTAATTAACTTCCCGAGCCCCTGGAAGCATGAAAATCACTTTAAACATGCTAATTTTAGCTCTAACACTGATGATCCACCTACAAATGTGAACTGACGTTCAAAAATAAAACATTTGAAAACGGACCATTTTCCACATTTCTGAAGCATGACGTAATGGGGGGGTGTTATCTCTTTTGTCGAAAATCAGCCGTTTTTGCTCGAACATTAAATGCCTCCAAATGGTATTTAATTAACTTCCCGGGGTGAAGAAACCCTTTTTGAGAACTCAGAGTGAGTAAATTGGCCATTTTCATGCACTTTTAACCATTCCATAAATCTTGTGTTTTGGGCCCCTGGAAGCATGAAAATCACTTTAAACATGCTAATTTTAGCTCTAACACTGATGATCCACCTACAAATGTGAACTGACGTTCAAAAATAAAACATTTGAAAACGGACCATTTTCCACATTTCTGAAGCATGACGTAATGGGGGGGGTGTTATCTCTTTTGTCGAAAATCAGCCGTTTTTGCTCGAACATTAAATGCCTCCAAATGGTATTTAATTAACTTCCCGGGGTGAAGAAACCCTTTTTGAGAATTCAGAGTGAGTAAATTGGCCATTTTCATGCACTTTTAACCATTCCATAAATCTTGTGTTTTGGGCCCCTGGAAGCATGAAAATCACTTAAAACATGCTAATTTTAGCTCTAACACTGATGATCCACCTACAAATGTGAACTGACGTTCAAAAATAAAACATTTGAAAATGGACCATTTTCCACATTTCTGAAGCATGACGTAATGGGGAGGTGTTATCTCTTTTGTCGAAAATCAGCCGTTTTTGCTCGAACATTAAATGCCTCCAAATGGTATTTAATTAACTTCCCGAGCCCCTGGAAGCATGAAAATCACTTTAAACATGCTAATTTTAGCTCTAACACTGATGATCCACCTACAAATGTGAACTGACGTTCAAAAATAAAACATTTGAAAACGGACCATTTTCCACATTTCTGAAGCATGACGTAATGGGGGGGTGTTATCTCTTTTGTCGAAAATCAGCCCTTTTTGCTCGAACATTAAATGCCTCCAAATGGTATTTAATTAACTTCCCGGGGTGAAGAAACCCTTTTTGAGAACTCAGAGTGAGTAAATTGGCCATTTTCATGCACTTTTAACCATTCCATAAATCTTGTGTTTTGGGCCCCTGGAAGCATGAAAATCACTTTAAACATGCTAATTTTAGCTCTAACACTGATGATCCACCTACAAATGTGAACTGACGTTCAAAAATAAAACATTTGAAAACGGACCATTTTCCACATTTCTGAAGCATGACGTAATGGGGGGGTGTTATCTCTTTTGTCGAAAATCAACCGTTTTTGCTCGAACATTAAATGCCTCCAAATGGTATTTATTTCACTTCCCGAGCCCCTGGAAGCATGAAAATCACTTTAAACATGCTAATTTTAGCTCTAACACTGATGATCAACCTACAAATGTGAACTGACGTTCAAAATAAAACATTTGAAAACGGACCATTTTCCACATTTCTGAAGCATGACGTAATGGGGGGGTGTTATCTCTTTTGTCGAAAATCAGCCGTTTTTGCTCGAACATTAAATGCCTCCAAATGGTATTTAATTAACTTCCCGAGCCCCTGGAAGCATGAAAATCACTTTAAACATGCTAATTTTAGCTCTAACACTGATGATCCACCTACAAATGTGAACTGACGTTCAAAAATAAAACATTTGAAAACGGACCATTTTCCACATTTCTGAAGCATGACGTAATGGGGGGGTGTTATCTCTTTTGCCGAAAATCAGCCGTTTTTGCTCGAACATTAAATGCCTCCAAATTGTATTTAATTAACTTCCCGGGGTGAAGAAACCCTTTTTGAGAACTCAGAGTGAGTAAATTGGCCATTTTCATGCACTTTTAACCATTCCATAAATCTTGTGTTTTGGGCCCCTGGAAGCATGAAAATCACTTTAAACATGCTAATTTTAGCTCTAACACTGATGATCCACCTACAAATGTGAACTGACGTTCAAAAATAAAACATTTGAAAACGGACCATTTTCCACATTTCTGAAGCATGACGTAATGGGGGGGTGTTATCTCTTTTGTCGAAAATCAGCCGTTTTTGCTCGAACATTAAATGCCTCCAAATGGTATTTATTTCACTTCCCGAGCCCCTGGAAGCATGAAAATCACTTTAAACATGCTAATTTTAGCTCTAACACTGATGATCCACCTACAAATGTGAACTGACGTTCAAAAATAAAACATTTGAAAACGGACCATTTTCCACATTTCTGAAGCATGACGTAATGGGGGGGTGTTATCTCTTTTGTCGAAAATCAGCCGTTTTTGCTCGAACATTAAATGCCTCCAAATGGTATTTAATTAACTTCCCGAGCCCCTGGAAGCATGAAAATCACTTTAAACATGCTAATTTTAGCTCTAACACTGATGATCCACCTACAAATGTGAACTGACGTTCAAAAATAAAACATTTGAAAACGGACCATTTTCCACATTTCTGAAGCATGACGTAATGGGGGGTGTTATCTCTTTTGTCGAAAATCAGCCGTTTTTGCTCGAACATTAAATGCCTCCAAATGGTATTTAATTAACTTCCCGGGGTGAAGAAACCCTTTTTGAGAACTCAGAGTGAGTAAATTGGCCATTTTCATGCACTTTTAACCATTCCATAAATCTTGTGTTTTGGGCCCCTGGAAGCATGAAAATCACTTTAAACATGCTAATTTTAGCTCTAACACTGATGATCCACCTACAAATGTGAACTGACGTTCAAAAATAAAACATTTGAAAACGGACCATTTTCCACATTTCTGAAGCATGACGTAATGGGGGGGTGTTATCTCTTTCGTCGAAAATCAGCCGTTTTTGCTCGAACATTAAATGCCTCCAAATGGTATTTAATTAACTTCCGGAGCCCCTGGAAGCATGAAAATCACTTTAAACATGCTAATTTTAGCTCTAACACTGATGATCCACCTACAAATGTGAACTGACGTTCAAAAATAAAACATTTGAAAACGGACCATTTTCCACATTTCTGAAGCATGACGTAATGGGGGGGGTGTTATCTCTTTTGTCGAAAATCAGCCGTTTTTGCTCGAACATTAAATGCCTCCAAATGGTATTTAATTAACTTCCCGAGCCCCTGGAAGCATGAAAATCACTTTAAACATGCTAATTTTAGCTCTAACACTGATGATCCACCTACAAATGTGAACTGACGTTCAAAAATAAAACATTTGAAAACGGACCATTTTCCACATTTCTGAAGCATGACGTAATGGGGGGGTGTTATCTCTTTTGTCGAAAATCAGCCGTTTTTGCTCGAACATTAAATGCCTCCAAATGGTATTTAATTAACTTCCCGGGGTGAAGAAACCCTTTTTGAGAACTCAGAGTGAGTAAATTGGCCATTTTCATGCACTTTTAACCATTCCATAAATCTTGTGTTTTGGGCACCTGGAAGCATGAAAATCACTTTAAACATGCTAATTTTAGCTCTAACACTGATGATCCACCTACAAATGTGAACTGACGTTCAAAAATAAAACATTTGAAAACGGACCATTTTCCACATTTCTGAAGCATGACGTAATGGGGGGGTGTTATCTCTTTTGTCGAAAATCAGCCGTTTTTGCTCGAACATTAAATGCCTCCAAATGGTATTTAATTAACTTCCCGAGCCCCTGGAAGCATGAAAATAACTTTAAACATGCTAATTTTAGCTCTAACACTGATGATCCACCTACAAATGTGAACTGACGTTCAAAAATAAAACATTTGAAAACGGACCATTTTCCACATTTCTGAAGCATGGCGTAATGGGGGGGTGTTATCTCTTTTGTCGAAAATCAGCCGTTTTTGCTCGAACATTAAATGCCTCCAAATGGTATTTAATTAACTTCCCGGGGTGAAGAAACCCTTTTTGAGAACTCAGAGTGAGTAAATTGGCCATTTTCATGCACTTTTAACCATTCCATAAATCTTGTGTTTTGGGCCCCTGGAAGCATGAAAATCACTTTAAACATGCTAATTTTAGCTCTAACACTGATGATCCACCTACAAATGTGAACTGACGTTCAAAAATAAAACATTTGAAAACGGACCATTTTCCACATTTCTGAAGCATGACGTAATGGGGGGGTGTTATCTCTTTTGTCGAAAATCAGCCGTTTTTGCTCGAACATTAAATGCCTCCAAATGGTATTTAATTAACTTCCCGGGGTGAAGAAACCCTTTTTGAGAATTCAGAGTGAGTAAATTGGCCATTTTCATGCACTTTTAACCATTCCATAAATCTTGTGTTTTGGGCCCCTGGAAGCATGAAAATCACTTAAAACATGCTAATTTTAGCTCTAACACTGATGATCCACCTACAAATGTGAACTGACGTTCAAAAATAAAACATTTGAAAACGGACCATTTTCCACATTTCTGAAGCATGACGTAATGGGGAGGTGTTATCTCTTTTGTCGAAAATCAGCCGTTTTTGCTCGAACATTAAATGCCTCCAAATGGTATTTAATTAACTTCCCGAGCCCCTGGAAGCATGAAAATCACTTTAAACATGCTAATTTTAGCTCTAACACTGATGATCCACCTACAAATGTGAACTGACGTTCAAAAATAAAACATTTGAAAACGGACCATTTTCCACATTTCTGAAGCATGACGTAATGGGGGGGTGTTATCTCTTTTGTCGAAAATCAGCCCTTTTTGCTCGAACATTAAATGCCTCCAAATGGTATTTAATTAACTTCCCGGGGTGAAGAAACCCTTTTTGAGAACTCAGAGTGAGTAAATTGGCCATTTTCATGCACTTTTAACCATTCCATAAATCTTGTGTTTTGGGCCCCTGGAAGCATGAAAATCACTTTAAACATGCTAATTTTAGCTCTAACACTGATGATCCACCTACAAATGTGAACTGACGTTCAAAAATAAAACATTTGAAATGGACCATTTTCCACATTTCTGAAGCATGACGTAATGGGGGGGTGTTATCTCTTTTGTCGAAAATCAACCGTTTTTGCTCGAACATTAAATGCCTCCAAATGGTATTTATTTCACTTCCCGAGCCCCTGGAAGCCTGAAAATCACTTTAAACATGCTAATTTTAGCTCTAACACTGATGATCAACCTACAAATGTGAACTGACGTTCAAAAATAAAACATTTGAAAACGGACCATTTTCCACATTTCTGAAGCATGACGTAATGGGGGGGTGTTATCTCTTTTGTCGAAAATCAGCCGTTTTTGCTCGAACATTAAATGCCTCCAAATGGTATTTAATTAACTTCCCGAGCCCCTGGAAGCATGAAAATCACTTTAAACATGCTAATTTTAGCTCTAACACTGATGATCCACCTACAAATGTGAACTGACGTTCAAAAATAAAACATTTGAAAACGGACCATTTTCCACATTTCTGAAGCATGACGTAATGGGGGGGTGTTATCTCTTTTGCCGAAAATCAGCCGTTTTTGCTCGAACATTAAATGCCTCCAAATTGTATTTAATTAACTTCCCGGGGTGAAGAAACCCTTTTTGAGAACTCAGAGTGAGTAAATTGGCCATTTTCATGCACTTTTAACCATTCCATAAATCTTGTGTTTTGGGCCCCTGGAAGCATGAAAATCACTTTAAACATGCTAATTTTAGCTCTAACACTGATGATCCACCTACAAATGTGAACTGACGTTCAAAAATAAAACATTTGAAAACGGACCATTTTCCACATTTCTGAAGCATGACGTAATGGGGGGGTGTTATCTCTTTTGTCGAAAATCAGCCGTTTTTGCTCGAACATTAAATGCCTCCAAATGGTATTTATTTCACTTCCCGAGCCCCTGGAAGCATGAAAATCACTTTAAACATGCTAATTTTAGCTCTAACACTGATGATCCACCTACAAATGTGAACTGACGTTCAAAAATAAAACATTTGAAAACGGACCATTTTCCACATTTCTGAAGCATGACGTAATGGGGGGGTGTTATCTCTTTTGTCGAAAATCAGCCGTTTTTGCTCGAACATTAAATGCCTCCAAATGGTATTTAATTAACTTCCCGAGCCCCTGGAAGCATGAAAATCACTTTAAACATGCTAATTTTAGCTCTAACACTGATGATCCACCTACAAATGTGAACTGACGTTCAAAAATAAAACATTTGAAAACGGACCATTTTCCACATTTCTGAAGCATGACGTAATGGGGGGGTGTTATCTCTTTTGTCGAAAATCAGCGTTTTTGCTCGAACATTAAATGCCTCCAAATGGTATTTAATTAACTTCCCGAGCCCCTGGAAGCATGAAAATCACTTTAAACATGCTAATTTTAGCTCTAACACTGATGATCCACCTACAAATGTGAACTGACGTTCAAAAATAAAAGATTTGAAAACGGACCATTTTCCACATTTCTGAAGCATGACGTAATGGGGGGGTGTTATCTCTTTTGTCGAAAATCAGCCGTTTTTGCTCGAACATTAAATGCCTCCAAATGGTATTTAATTAACTTCCCGGGGTGAATAAACCCTTTTTGAGAACTCAGAGTGAGTAAATTGGCCATTTTCATGCACTTTTAACCATTCCATAAATCTTGTGTTTTGGGCCCCTGGAAGCATGAAAATCACTTTAAACATGCTAATTTTAGCTCTAACACTGATGATCCACCTACAAATGTGAACTGACGTTCAAAAATAAAACATTTGAAAACGGACCATTTTCCACATTTCTGAAGCATGACGTGATGGGGGGGTGTTATCTCTTTTGTCGAAAATCAGCCGTTTTTGCTCGAACATTAAATGCCTCCAAATGGTATTTAATTAACTTCCCGAGCCCCTGGAAGCATGAAAATCACTTTAAACATGCTAATTTTAGCTCTAACACTGATGATCCACCTACAAATGTGAACTGACGTTCAAAAATAAAACATTTGAAAACTGACCATTTTCCACATTTCTGAAGCATGACGTAATGGGGGGGTGTTATCTCTTTTGTCGAAAATCAGCCATTTTTGCTCGAACATTAAATGCCTCCAAATGGTATTTAATTAACTTCCCGGGGTGAAGAAACCCTTTTTGAGAACTCAGAGTGAGTAAATTGGCCATTTTCATGCACTTTTAACCATTCCATAAATCTTGTGTTTTGGGCCCCTGGAAGCATGAAAATCACTTTAAACATGCTAATTTTAGCTCTAACACTGATGATCCACCTACAAATGTGAACTGACGTTCAAAAAGAAAACATTTGAAAACGGACCATTTTCCACATTTCTGAAGCATGACGTAATGGGGGGGGTGTTATCTCTTTTGTCGAAAATCAGCCGTTTTTGCTCGAACATTAAATGCCTCCAAATGGTATTTAATTAACTTCCCGAGCCCCTGGAAGCATGAAAATCACTTTAAACATGCTAATTTTAGCTCTAACACTGATGATCCACCTACAAATGTGAACTGACGTTCAAAAATAAAACATTTGAAAACGGACCATTTTCCACATTTCTGAAGCATGACGTAATGGGGGGGTGTTATCGCTTTTGTCGAAAATCAGCCGTTTTTGCTCGAACATTAAATGCCTCCAAATGGTATTTAATTAACTTCCCGGGGTGAAGAAACCCTTTTTGAGAACTCAGAGTGAGTAAATTGGCCATTTTCATGCACTTTTAACCATTCCATAAATCTTGTGTTTTGGGCCCCTGGAAGCATGAAAATCACTTTAAACATGCTAATTTTAGCTCTAACACTGATGATCCACCTACAAATGTGAACTGACGTTCAAAAATAAAACATTTGAAAACGGACCATTTTCCACATTTCTGAAGCATGACGTAATGGGGGGGGTGTTATCTCTTTTGTCAAAAATCAGCCGTTTTTGCTCGAACATTAAATGCCTCCAAATGGTATTTATTTCACTTCCCGAGCCCCTGGAAGCATGAAAATCACTTTAAACATGCTAATTTTAGCTCTAACACTGATGATCCACCTACAAATGTGAACTGACGTTCAAAAATAAAACATTTGAAAACGGACCATTTTCCACATTTCTGAAGCATGACATAATGGGGGGGTGTTATCTCTTTTGTCGAAAATCAGCCGTTTTTGCTCGAACATTAAATGCCTCCAAATGGTATTTAATTAACTTCCCGAGGCCCTGGAAGCATGAAAATCACTTTAAACATGCTAATTTTAGCTCTAACACTGATGATCCACCTACAAATGTGAACTGACGTTCAAAAATAAAACATTTGAAAACGGACCATTTTCCACATTTCTGAAGCATGACGTAATGGGGGGGTGTTATCTCTTTTGTCGAAAATCAGCCGTTTTTGCTCGAACATTAAATGCCTCCAAATGGTATTTAATTAACTTCCCGGGGTGAAGAAACCCTTTTTGAGAACTCAGAGTGAGTAAATTGGCCATTTTCATGCACTTTTAACCATTCCATAAATCTTGTGTTTTGGGCCCCTGGAAGCATGAAAATCACTTTAAACATGCTAATTTTAGCTCTAACACTGATGATCCACCTACAAATGTGAACTGACGTTCAAAAATAAAACATTTGAAAACGGACCATTTTCCACATTTCTGAAGCATGACGTAATGGGGGGGTGTTATCTCTTTTGTCGAAAATCGGCCGTTTTTGCTCGAACATTAAATGCCTCCAAATGGTATTTATTTCACTTCCCGAGCCCCTGGAAGCATGAAAATCACTTTAAACATGCTAATTTTAGCTCTAACACTGATGATCCACCTACAAATGTGAACTGACGTTCAAAAATAAAACATTTGAAAACGGACCATTTTCCACATTTCTGAAGCATGACGTAATGGGGGGGGTGTTATCTCTTTTGTCGAAAATCAGCCGTTTTTGCTCGAACATTAAATGCCTCCAAATGGTATTTAATTAACTTCCCGAGCCCCTGGAAGCATGAAAATCACTTTAAACATGCTAATTTTAGCTCTAACACTGATGATCCACCTACAAATGTGAACTGACGTTCAAATATAAAACATTTGAAAACGGACCATTTTCCACATTTCTGAAGCATGACGTAATGGGGGGGTGTTATCTCTTTTGTCGAAAATCAGCCGTTTTTGCTCGAACATTAAATGCCTCCAAATGGTATTTAATTAACTTCCCGGGGTGAAGAAACCCTTTTTGAGAACTCAGAGTGAGTAAATTGGCCATTTTCATGCACTTTTAACCATTCCATAAATCTTGTGTTTTGGGCCCCTGGAAGCATGAAAATCACTTTAAACATGCTAATTTTAGCTCTAACACTGATGATCCACCTACAAATGTGAACTGACGTTCAAAAATAAAACATTTGAAAACGGACCATTTTCCACATTTCTGAAGCATGACGTAATGGGGGGTGTTATCTCTTTTGTCGAAAATCAGCCATTTTTGCTCGAACATTAAATGCCTCCAAATGGTATTTAATTAACTTCCCGAGCCCCTGGAAGCATGAAAATCACTTTAAACATGCTAATTTTAGCTCTAACACTGATGATCCACCTACAAATGTGAACTGACGTTCAAAAATAAAACATTTGAAAACGGACCATTTTCCACATTTCTGAAGCATGACGTAATGGGGGGGTGTTATCTCTTTTGTCGAAAATCTGCCGTTTTTGCTCGAACATTAAATGCCTCCAAATGGTATTTAATTAACTTCCCGGGGTGAAGAAACCCTTTTTGAGAACTCAGAGTGAGTAAATTGGCCATTTTCATGCACTTTTAACCATTCCATAAATCTTGTGTTTTGGGCCCCTGGAAGCATGAAAATCACTTTAAACATGCTAATTTTAGCTCTAACACTGATGATCCACCTACAAATATGAACTGACGTTCAAAAATAAAACATTTGAAAACGGACCATTTTCCACATTTCTGAAGCATGACGTAATGGGGGGGTGTTATCTCTTTTGTCAAAAATCAGCCGTTTTTGCTCGAACATTAAATGCCTCCAAATGGTATTTAATTAACTTCCCGAGCCCCTGGAAGCATGAAAATCACTTTAAACATGCTAATTTTAGCTCTAACACTGATGATCCACCTACAAATGTGAACTGACGTTCAAAAATAAAACATTTGAAAACGGACCATTTTCCACATTTCTGAAGCATGACGTAATGGGGGGGTGTTATCTCTTTTGTCGAAAATCAGCCGTTTTTGCTCGAACATTAAATGCCTCCAAATGGTATTTAATTAACTTCCCGGGGTGAAGAAACCCTTTTTGAGAACTCAGAGTGAGTAAATTGGCCATTTTCATGCACTTTTAACCATTCCATAAATCTTGTGTTTTGGGCCCCTGGAAGCATGAAAATCACTTTAAACATGCTAATTTTAGCTCTAACACTGATGATCCACCTACAAATGTGAACTGACGTTCAAAAATAAAACATTTGAAAACGGACCATTTTCCACATTTCTGAAGCATGACGTAATGGGGGGGTGTTATCTCTTTTGTCGAAAATCAGCCGTTTTTGCTCGAACATTAAATGCCTCCAAATGGTATTTAATTAACTTCCCGAGCCCCTGGAAGCATGAAAATCACTTTAAACATGCTAATTTTAGCTCTAACACTGATGATCCACCTACAAATGTGAACTGACGTTCAAAAATAAAACATTTGAAAACGGACCATTTTCCACATTTCTGAAGCATGACGTAATGGGAGGGTGTTATCTCTTTTGTCGAAAATCAGCCGTTTTTGCTCGAACATTAAATGCCTCCAAATGGTATTTATTTCACTTCCCGAGCCCCTGGAAGCATGAAAATCACTTTAAACATGCTAATTTTAGCTCTAACACTGATGATCCACCTACAAATGTGAACTGACGTTCAAAAATAAAACATTTGAAAACGGACCATTTTCCACATTTCTGAAGCATGACGTAATGGGGGGGGTGTTATCTCTTTTGTCGAAAATCAGCCGTTTTTGCTCGAACATTAAATGCCTCCAAATGGTATTTATTTCACTTCCCGAGCCCCTGGAAGCATGAAAATCACTTTAAACATGCTAATTTTAGCTCTAACACTGATGATCCACCTACAAATGTGAACTGACGTTCAAAAATAAAACATTTGAAAACGGACCATTTTCCACATTTCTGAAGCATGACGTAATGGGGGGGGTGTTATCTCTTTTGTCGAAAATCAGCCGTTTTTGCTCGAACATTAAATGCCTCCAAATGGTATTTAATTAACTTCCCGAGCCCCTGGAAGCATGAAAATCACTTTAAACATGCTAATTTTAGCTCTAACACTGATGATCCACCTACAAATGTGAACTGACGTTCAAATATAAAACATTTGAAAACGGACCATTTTCCACATTTCTGAAGCATGACGTAATGGGGGGGTGTTATCTCTTTTGTCGAAAATCAGCCGTTTTTGCTCGAACATTAAATGCCTCCAAACGGTATTTAATTAACTTCCCGGGGTGAAGAAACCCTTTTTGAGAACTCAGAGTGAGTAAATTGGCCATTTTCATGCACTTTTAACCATTCCATAAATCTTGTGTTTTGGGCCCCTGGAAGCATGAAAATCACTTTAAACATGCTAATTTTAGCTCTAACACTGATGATCCACCTACAAATGTGAACTGACGTTCAAAAATAAAACATTTGAAAACGGACCATTTTCCACATTTCTGAAGCATGACGTAATGGGGGGTGTTATCTCTTTTGTCGAAAATCAGCCATTTTTGCTCGAACATTAAATGCCTCCAAATGGTATTTAATTAACTTCCCGAGCCCCTGGAAGCATGAAAATCACTTTAAACATGCTAATTTTAGCTCTAACACTGATGATCCACCTACAAATGTGAACTGACGTTCAAAAATAAAACATTTGAAAACGGACCATTTTCCACATTTCTGAAGCATGACGTAATGGGGGGGTGTTATCTCTTTTGTCGAAAATCTGCCGTTTTTGCTCGAACATTAAATGCCTCCAAATGGTATTTAATTAACTTCCCGGGGTGAAGAAACCCTTTTTGAGAACTCAGAGTGAGTAAATTGGCCATTTTCATGCACTTTTAACCATTCCATAAATCTTGTGTTTTGGGCCCCTGGAAGCATGAAAATCACTTTAAACATGCTAATTTTAGCTCTAACACTGATGATCCACCTACAAATATGAACTGACGTTCAAAAATAAAACATTTGAAAACGGACCATTTTCCACATTTCTGAAGCATGACGTAATGGGGGGGTGTTATCTCTTTTGTCAAAAATCAGCCGTTTTTGCTCGAACATTAAATGCCTCCAAATGGTATTTAATTAACTTCCCGAGCCCCTGGAAGCATGAAAATCACTTTAAACATGCTAATTTTAGCTCTAACACTGATGATCCACCTACAAATGTGAACTGACGTTCAAAAATAAAACATTTGAAAACGGACCATTTTCCACATTTCTGAAGCATGACGTAATGGGGGGGTGTTATCTCTTTTGTCGAAAATCAGCCGTTTTTGCTCGAACATTAAATGCCTCCAAATGGTATTTAATTAACTTCCCGGGGTGAAGAAACCCTTTTTGAGAACTCAGAGTGAGTAAATTGGCCATTTTCATGCACTTTTCACCATTCCATAAATCTTGTGTTTTGGGCCCCTGGAAGCATGAAAATCACTTTAAACATGCTAATTTTAGCTCTAACACTGATGATCCACCTACAAATGTGAACTGACGTTCAAAAATAAAACATTTGAAAACGGACCATTTTCCACATTTCTGAAGCATGACGTAATGGGGGGGTGTTATCTCTTTTGTCGAAAATCAGCCGTTTTTGCTCGAACATTAAATGCCTCCAAATGGTATTTAATTAACTTCCCGAGCCCCTGGAAGCATGAAAATCACTTTAAACATGCTAATTTTAGCTCTAACACTGATGATCCACCTACAAATGTGAACTGACGTTCAAAAATAAAACATTTGAAAACGGACCATTTTCCACATTTCTGAAGCATGACGTAATGGGAGGGTGTTATCTCTTTTGTCGAAAATCAGCCGTTTTTGCTCGAACATTAAATGCCTCCAAATGGTATTTATTTCACTTCCCGAGCCCCTGGAAGCATGAAAATCACTTTAAACATGCTAATTTTAGCTCTAACACTGATGATCCACCTACAAATGTGAACTGACGTTCAAAAATAAAACATTTGAAAACGGACCATTTTCCACATTTCTGAAGCATGACGTAATGGGGGGGTGTTATCTCTTTTGTCGAAAATCAGCCGTTTTTGCTCGAACATTAAATGCCTCCAAATGGTATTTAATTAACTTCCCGAGCCCCTGGAAGCATGAAAATCACTTTAAACATGCTAATTTTAGCTCTAACACTGATGATCCACCTACAAATGTGAACTGACGTTCAAAAATAAAACATTTGAAAACGGACCATTTTCCACATTTCTGAAGCATGACGTAATGGGGGGGTGTTATCTCTTTTGTCGAAAATCAGCCGTTTTTGCTCGAACATTAAATGCCTCCAAATGGTATTTAATTAACTTCCCGGGGTGAAGAAACCCTTTTTGAGAACTCAGAGTGAGTAAATTGGCCATTTTCATGCACTTTTAACCATTCCATAAATCTTGTGTTTTGGGCCCCTGGAAGCATGAAAATCACTTTAAACATGCTAATTTTAGCTCTAACACTGATGATCCACCTACAAATGTAAACTGACGTTCAAAAATAAAACATTTGAAAACTGACCATTTTCCACATTTCTGAAGCATGACGTAATGGGGGGGTGTTATCTCTTTTGTCGAAAATCAGCCGTTTTTGCTCGAACATTAAATGCCTCCAAATGGTATTTAATTAACTTCCCGAGCCCCTGGAAGCATGAAAATCACTTTAAACATGCTAATTTTAGCTCTAACACTGATGATCCACCTACAAATGTGAACTGACGTTCAAAAATAAAACATTTGAAAACGGACCATTTTCCACATTTCTGAAGCATGACGTAATGGGGGGGTGTTATCTCTTTTGTCGAAAATCAGCCGTTTTTGCTCGAACATTAAATGCCTCCAAATGGTATTTAATTAACTTCCCGGGGTGAAGAAACCCTTTTTGAGAACTCAGAGTGAGTAAATTGGCCATTTTCATGCACTTTCAACCATTCCATAAATCTTGTGTTTTGGGCCCCTGGAAGCATGAAAATCACTTTAAACATGCTAATTTTAGCTCTAACACTGATGATCCACCTACAAATGTGAACTGACGTTCAAAAATAAAACATTTGAAAACGGACCATTTTCCACATTTCTGAAGCATGACGTAATGGGGGGGGTGTTATCTCTTTTGTCGTTTTGTCGAAAATCAGCCGTTTTTGCTCGAACATTAAATGCCTCCAAATGGTATTTATTTCACTTCCCGAGCCCCTGGAAGCATGAAAATCAATTTAAACATGCTAATTGTAGCTCTAACACTGATGATCCACCTACAAATGTGAACTGACGTTCAAAAATAAAACATTTGAAAACGGACCATTTTCCACATTTCTGAAGCATGACGTAATGGGGGGGTGTTATCTCTTTTGTCGAAAATCAGCCGTTTTTGCTCGAACATTAAATGCCTCCAAATGGTATTTAATTAACTTCCTGAGCCCCTGGAAGCATGAAAATCACTTTAAACATGCTAATTTTAGCTCTAACACTGATGATCCACCTACAAATGTGAACTGACGTTCAAAAATAAAACATTTGAAAACGGACCATTTTCCACATTTCTGAAGCATGACGTAATGGGGGGGTGTTATCTCTTTTGTCGAAAATCAGCCGTTTTTGCTCGAACATTAAATGCCTCCAAATGGTATTTAATTAACTTCCCGGGGTGAAGAAACCCTTTTTGAGAACTCAGAGTGAGTAAATTGGCCATTTTCATGCACTTTTAACCATTCCATAAATCTTGTGTTTTGGGCCCCTGGAAGCATGAAAATCACTTTAAACATGCTAATTTTAGCTCTAACACTGATGATCCACCTACAAATGTGAACTGACGTTCAAAAATAAAACATTTGAAAACGGACCATTTTCCACATTTCTGGAGCATGACGTAATGGGGGGGTGTTATCTCTTTTGTCGAAAATCAGCCGTTTTTGCTCGAACATTAAATGCCTCCAAATGGTATTTATTTCACTTCCCGAGCCCCTGGAAGCATGAAAATCACTTTAAACATGCTAATTTTAGCTCTAACACTGATGATCCACCTACAAATGTGAACTGACGTTCAAAAATAAAACATTTGAAAACGGACCATTTTCCACATTTCTGAAGCATGACGTAATGGGGGGTGTTATCTCTTTTGTCGAAAATCAGCCGTTTTTGCTCGAACATTAAATGCCTCCAAATGGTATTTATTTCACTTCCCGAGCCCCTGGAAGCATGAAAATCACTTTAAACATGCTAATTTTAGCTCTAACACTGATGATCCACCTACAAATGTGAACTGACGTTCAAAAATAAAACATTTGAAAACGGACCATTTTCCACATTTCTGAAGCATGACGTAATGGGGGGGTGTTATCTCTTTTGTCGAAAATCAGCCGTTTTTGCTCGAACATTAAATGCCTCCAAATGGTATTTAATTAACTTCCCGAGCCCCTGGAAGCATGAAAATCACTTTAAACATGCTAATTTTAGCTCTAACACTGATGATCCACCTACAAATGTGAACTGACGTTCAAAAATAAAACATTTGAAAACGGACCATTTTCCACATTTCTGAAGCATGACGTAATGGGGGGGTGTTATCTCTTTTGTCGAAAATCAGCCGTTTTTGCTCGAACATTAAATGCCTCCAAATGGTATTTAATTAACTTCCCGGGGTGAAGAAACCCTTTTTGAGAACTCAGAGTGAGTAAATTGGCCATTTTCATGCACTTTTAACCATTCCATAAATCTTGTGTTTTGGGCCCCTGGAAGCATGAAAATCACTTTAAACATGCTAATTTTAGCTCTAACACTGATGATCCACCTACAAATGTAAACTGACGTTCAAAAATAAAACATTTGAAAACTGACCATTTTCCACATTTCTGAAGCATGACGTAATGGGGGGGTGTTATCTCTTTTGTCGAAAATCAGCCGTTTTTGCTCGAACATTAAATGCCTCCAAATGGTATTTAATTAACTTCCCGAGCCCCTGGAAGCATGAAAATCACTTTAAACATGCTAATTTTAGCTCTAACACTGATGATCCACCTACAAATGTGAACTGACGTTCAAAAATAAAACATTTGAAAACGGACCATTTTCCACATTTCTGAAGCATGACGTAATGGGGGGGTGTTATCTCTTTTGTCGAAAATCAGCCGTTTTTGCTCGAACATTAAATGCCTCCAAATGGTATTTAATTAACTTCCCGGGGTGAAGAAACCCTTTTTGAGAACTCAGAGTGAGTAAATTGGCCATTTTCATGCACTTTTAACCATTCCATAAATCTTGTGTTTTGGGCCCCTGGAAGCATGAAAATCACTTTAAACATGCTAATTTTAGCTCTAACACTGATGATCCACCTACAAATGTGAACTGACGTTCAAAAATAAAACATTTGAAAACGGACCATTTTCCACATTTCTGAAGCATGACGTAATGGGGGGGGGTGTTATCTCTTTTGTCGTTTTGTCGAAAATCAGCCGTTTTTGCTCGAACATTAAATGCCTCCAAATGGTATTTATTTCACTTCCCGAGCCCCTGGAAGCATGAAAATCAATTTAAACATGCTAATTGTAGCTCTAACACTGATGATCCACCTACAAATGTGAACTGACGTTCAAAAATAAAACATTTGAAAACGGACCATTTTCCACATTTCTGAAGCATGACGTAATGGGGGGGTGTTATCTCTTTTGTCGAAAATCAGCCGTTTTTGCTCGAACATTAAATGCCTCCAAATGGTATTTAATTAACTTCCCGAGCCCCTGGAAGCATGAAAATCACTTTAAACATGCTAATTTTAGCTCTAACACTGATGATCCACCTACAAATGTGAACTGACGTTCAAAAATAAAACATTTGAAAACGGACCATTTTCCACATTTCTGAAGCATGACGTAATGGGGGGGTGTTATCTCTTTTGTCGAAAATCAGCCGTTTTTGCTCGAACATTAAATGCCTCCAAATGGTATTTAATTAACTTCCCGGGGTGAAGAAACCCTTTTTGAGAACTCAGAGTGAGTAAATTGGCCATTTTCATGCACTTTTAACCATTCCATAAATCTTGTGTTTTGGGCCCCTGGAAGCATGAAAATCACTTTAAACATGCTAATTTTAGCTCTAACACTGATGATCCACCTACAAATGTGAACTGACGTTCAAAAATAAAACATTTGAAAACGGACCATTTTCCACATTTCTGGAGCATGACGTAATGGGGGGGTGTTATCTCTTTTGTCGAAAATCAGCCGTTTTTGCTCGAACATTAAATGCCTCCAAATGGTATTTATTTCACTTCCCGAGCCCCTGGAAGCATGAAAATCACTTTAAACATGCTAATTTTAGCTCTAACACTGATGATCCACCTACAAATGTGAACTGACGTTCAAAAATAAAACATTTGAAAACGGACCATTTTCCACATTTCTGAAGCATGACGTAATGGGGGGTGTTATCTCTTTTGTCGAAAATCAGCCGTTTTTGCTCGAACATTAAATGCCTCCAAATGGTATTTATTTCACTTCCCGAGCCCCTGGAAGCATGAAAATCACTTTAAACATGCTAATTTTAGCTCTAACACTGATGATCCACCTACAAATGTGAACTGACGTTCAAAAATAAAACATTTGAAAACGGACCATTTTCCACATTTCTGAAGCATGACGTAATGGGGGGGTGTTATCTCTTTTGTCGAAAATCAGCCGTTTTTGCTCGAACATTAAATGCCTCCAAATGGTATTTAATTAACTTCCCGAGCCCCTGGAAGCATGAAAATCACTTTAAACATGCTAATTTTAGCTCTAACACTGATGATCCACCTACAAATGTGAACTGACGTTCAAAAATAAAACATTTGAAAATGGACCATTTTCCACATTTCTGAAGCATGACGTAATGGGGGGGGGGGTGTTATCTCTTTTGTCGAAAATCAGCCGTTTTTGCTCGAACATTAAATGCCTCCAAATGGTATTTAATTAACTTCCCGGGGTGAAGAAACCCTTTTTGAGAACTCAGAGTGAGTAAATTGGCCATTTTCATGCACTTTTAACCATTCCATAAATCTTGTGTTTTGGGCCCCTGGAAGCATGAAAATCACTTTAAACATGCTAATTTTAGCTCTAACACTGATGATCCACCTACAAATGTGAACTGACGTTCAAAAATAAAACATTTGAAAACGGACCATTTTCCACATTTCTGAAGCATGACGTAATGGGGGGTGTTATCTCTTTTGTCGAAAATCAGATGTTTTTGCTCGAACATTAAATGCCTCCAAATGGTATTTAATTAACTTCCCGGGGTGAAGAAACCCTTTTTGAGAACTCAGAGTGAGTAAATTGGCCATTTTCATGCACTTTTAACCATTCCATAAATCTTGTGTTTTGGGCCCCTGGAAGCATGAAAATCACTTTAAACATGCTAATTTTAGCTCTAACACTGATGATCCACCTACAAATGTGAACTGACGTTCAAAAATAAAACATTTGAAAACGGACCATTTTCCACATTTCTGAAGCATGACGTAATGGGGGGGTGTTATCTCTTTTGTCGAAAATCAGCCGTTTTTGCTCGAACATTAAATGCCTCCAAATGGTATTTAATTAACTTCCAGAGCCCCTGGAAGCATGAAAATCACTTTAAACATGCTAATTTTAGCTCTAACACTGATGATCCACCTACAAATGTGAACTGACGTTCAAAAATAAAACATTTGAAAACGGACCATTTTCCACATTTCTGAAGCATGACGTAATGGGGGGGTGTTATCTCTTTTGTCGAAAATCAGCCGTTTTTGCTCGAACATTAAATGCCTCCAAATGGTATTTAATTAACTTCCCGGGGTGAAGAAACCCTTTTTGAGAACTCAGAGTGAGTAAATTGGCCATTTTCATGCACTTTTAACCATTCCATAAATCTTGTGTTTTGGGCCCCTGGAAGCATGAAAATCACTTTAAACATGCTAATTTTAGCTCTAACACTGATGATCCACCTACAAATTTGAACTGACGTTCAAAAATAAAACATTTGAAAACGGACCATTTTCCACATTTCTGAAGCATGACGTAATGGGGGGGTGTTATCTCTTTTGTCGAAAATCAGCCGTTTTTGCTCGAACATTAAATGCCTCCAAATGGTATTTAATTAACTTCCCGAGCCCCTGGAAGCATGAAAATCACTTTAAACATGCTAATTTTAGCTCTAACACTGATGATCCACCTACAAATGTGAACTGACGTTCAAAAATAAAACATTTGAAAACGGACCATTTTCCACATTTCTGAAGCATGACGTAATGGGGGGGTGTTATCTCTTTTGTCGAAAATCAGCCGTTTTTGCTCGAACATTAAATGCCTCCAAATGGTATTTAATTAACTTCCCGGGGTGAAGAAACCCTTTTTGAGAACTCAGAGTGAGTAAATTGGCCATTTTCATGCACTTTTAACCATTCCATAAATCTTGTGTTTTGGGCCCCTGGAAGCATGAAAATCACTTTAAACATGCTAATTTTAGCTCTAACACTGATGATCCACCTACAAATGTGAACTGACGTTCAAAAATAAAACATTTGAAAACGGACCATTTTCCACATTTCTGAAGCATGACGTAATGGGGGGGTGTTATCTCTTTTGTCGAAAATCAGCCGTTTTTGCTCGAACATTAAATGCCTCCAAATGGTATTTATTTCACTTCCCGAGCCCCTGGAAGCATGAAAATCACTTTAAACATGCTAATTTTAGCTCTAACACTGATGATCCACCTACAAATGTGAACTGACGTTCAAAAATAAAACATTTGAAAACGGACCATTTTCCACATTTCTGAAGCATGACGTAATGGGGGGTGTTATCTCTTTTGTCGAAAATCAGCCGTTTTTGCTCGAACATTAAATGCCTCCAAATGGTATTTAATTAACTTCCCGAGCCCCTGGAAGCATGAAAATCACTTTAAACATGCTAATTTTAGTTCTAACACTGATGATCCACCTACAAATGTGAACTGACGTTCAAAAATAAAACATTTGAAAACGGACCATTTTCCACATTTCTGAAGCATGACGTAATGGGGGGGTGTTATCTCTTTTGTCGAAAATCAGCCGTTTTTGCTCGAACATTAAATGCCTCCAAATGGTATTTATTTCACTTCCCGAGCCCCTGGAAGCATGAAATCACTTTAAACATGCTAATTTTTTTTTAGCTCTAACACTGATGATCCACCTACAAATGTGAACTGACGTTCAAAAATAAAACATTTGAAAACGGACCATTTTCCACATTTCTGAAGCATGACGTAATGGGGGGGTGTTATCTCTTTTGTCGAAAATCAGCCGTTTTTGCTCGAACATTAAATGCCTCCAAATGGTATTTAATTAACTTCCCGGGTGAAGAAACCCTTTTTGAGAACTCAGAGTGAGTAAATTGGCCATTTTCATGCACTTTTAACCATTCCATAAATCTTGTGTTTTGGGCCCCTGGAAGCATGAAAATCACTTTAAACATGCTAATTTTAGCTCTAACACTGATGATCCACCTACAAATGTGAACTGACGTTCAAAAATAAAACATTTGAAAACGGACCATTTTCCACATTTCTGAAGCATGATGTAATGGGGGGGTGTTATCTCTTTTGTCGAAAATCAGCCGTTTTTGCTCGAACATTAAATGCCTCCAAATGGTATTTAATTAACTTCCAGAGCCCCCTGGAAGCATGAAAATCACTTTAAACATGCTAATTTTAGCTCTAACACTGATGATCCACCTACAAATGTGAACTGACGTTCAAAAATAAAACATTTGAAAACGGACCATTTTCCACATTTCTGAAGCATGACGTAATGGGGGGGTGTTATCTCTTTTGTCGAAAATCAGCCGTTTTTGCTCGAACATTAAATGCCTCCAAATGGTATTTAATTAACTTCCCGGGGTGAAGAAACCCTTTTTGAGAACTCAGAGTGAGTAAATTGGCCATTTTCATGCACTTTTAACCATTCCATAAATCTTGTGTTTTGGGCCCCTGGAAGCATGAAAATCACTTTAAACATGCTAATTTTAGCTCTAACACTGATGATCTACCTACAAATTTGAACTGACGTTCAAAAATAAAACATTTGAAAACGGACCATTTTCCACATTTCTGAAGCATGACGTAATGGGGGGGTGTTATCTCTTTTGTCGAAAATCAGCCGTTTTTGCTCGAACATTAAATGCCTCCAAATGGTATTTAATTAACTTCCCGAGCCCCTGGAAGCATGAAAATCACTTTAAACATGCTAATTTTAGCTCTAACACTGATGATCCACCTACAAATGTGAACTGACGTTCAAAAATAAAACATTTGAAAACGGACCATTTTCCACATTTCTGAAGCATGACGTAATGGGGGGGTGTTATCTCTTTTGTCGAAAATCAGCCGTTTTTGCTCGAACATTAAATGCCTCCAAATGGTATTTAATTAACTTCCCTTGGTGAAGAAACCCTTTTTGAGAACTCAGAGTGAGTAAATTGGCCATTTTCATGCACTTTTAACCATTCCATAAATCTTGTGTTTTGGGCCCCTGGAAGCATGAAAATCACTTTAAACATGCTAATTTTAGCTCTAACACTGATGATCCACCTACAAATGTGAACTGACGTTCAAAAATAAAACATTTGAAAACGGACCATTTTCCACATTTCTGAAGCATGACGTAATGGGGGGGTGTTATCTCTTTTGTCGAAAATCAGCCGTTTTTGCTCGAACATTAAATGCCTCCAAATGGTATTTATTTCACTTCCCGAGCCCCTGGAAGCATGAAAATCACTTTAAACATGCTAATTTTAGCTCTAACACTGATGATCCACCTACAAATGTGAACTGACGTTCAAAAATAAAACATTTGAAAACGGACCATTTTCCACATTTCTGAAGCATGACGTAATGGGGGGTGTTATCTCTTTTGTCGAAAATCAGCCGTTTTTGCTCGAACATTAAATGCCTCCAAATGGTATTTAATTAACTTCCCGAGCCCCTGGAAGCATGAAAATCACTTTAAACATGCTAATTTTAGTTCTAACACTGATGATCCACCTACAAATGTGAACTGACGTTCAAAAATAAAACATTTGAAAACGGACCATTTTCCACATTTCTGAAGCATGACGTAATGGGGGGGTGTTATCTATTTTGTCGAAAATCAGCCGTTTTTGCTTGAACATTAAATGCCTCCAAATGGTATTTAATTAACTTCCCGGGGTGAAGAAACCCTTTTTGAGAACTCAGAGTGAGTAAATTGGCCATTTTCATGCACTTTTAACCATTCCATAAATCTTGTGTTTTGGGCCCCTGGAAGCATGAAAATCACTTTAAACATGCTAATTTTAGCTCTAACACTGATGATCCACCTACAAATGTGAACTGACGTTCAAAAATAAAACATTTGAAAACGGACCATTTTCCACATTTCTGAAGCATGACGTAATGGGGGGGTGTTATCTCTTTTGTCGAAAATCAGCCGTTTTTGCTCGAACATTAAATGCCTCCAAATGGTATTTAATTAACTTCCCGAGCCCCTGGAAGCATGAAAATCACTTTAAACATGCTAATTTTAGCTCTAACACTGATGATCCACCTACAAATGTGAACTGACGTTCAAAAATAAAACATTTGAAAACGGACCATTTTCCACATTTCTGAAGCATGACGTAATGGGGGGGTGTTATCTCTTTTGTCGAAAATCAGCCGTTTTTGCTCGAACATTAAATGCCTCCAAATGGTATTTAATTAACTTCCCGGGGTGAAGAAACCCTTTTTGAGAACTCAGAGTGAGTAAATTGGCCATTTTCATGCACTTTTAACCATTCCATAAATCTTGTGTTTTGGGCCCCTGGAAGCATGAAAATCACTTTAAACATGCTAATTTTAGCTCTAACACTGATGATCCACCTACAAATGTGAACTGACGTTCAAAAATAAAACATTTGAAAACGGACCATTTTCCACATTTCTGAAGCATGACGTAATGGGGGGGTGTTATCTCTTTTGTCGAAAATCAGCCGTTTTTGCTCGAACATTAAATGCCTCCAAATGGTATTTATTTCACTTCCCGAGCCCCTGGAAGCATGAAAATCACTTTAAACATGCTAATTTTAGCTCTAACACTGATGATCCACCTACAAATGTGAACTGACGTTCAAAAATAAAACATTTGAAAACGGACCATTTTCCACATTTCTGAAGCATGACGTAATGGGGGGGTGTTATCTCTTTTGTCGAAAATCAGCCGTTTTTGCTCGAACATTAAATGCCTCCAAATGGTATTTAATTAACTTCCCGAGCCCCTGGAAGCATGAAAATCACTTTAAACATGCTAATTTTAGCTCTAACACTGATGATCCACCTACAAATGTGAACTGACGTTCAAAAATAAAACATTTGAAAACGGACCATTTTCCACATTTCTGAAGCATGACGTAATGGGGGGGTGTTATCTCTTTTGTCGAAAATCAGCCGTTTTTGCTCGAACATTAAATGCCTCCAAATGGTATTTAATTAACTTCCCGAGCCCCTGGAAGCATGAAAATCACTTTAAACATGCTAAATTTAGCTCTAACACTGATGATCCACCTACAAATGTGAACTGACGTTCAAAAATAAAACATTTGAAAACGGACCATTTTCCACATTTCTGAAGCATGACGTAATGGGGGGGTGTTATCTCTTTTGTCGAAAATCAGCCATTTTTGCTCGAACATTAAATGCCTCCAAATGGTATTTAATTAACTTCCCGGGGTGAAGAAACCCTTTTTGAGAACTCAGAGTGAGTAAATTGGCCATTTTCATGCACTTTTAACCATTCCATAAATCTTGTGTTTTGGGCCCCTGGAAGCATGAAAATCACTTTAAACATGCTAATTTTAGCTCTAACACTGATGATCCACCTACAAATGTGAACTGACGTTCAAAAATAAAACATTTGAAAACGGACCATTTTCCACATTTCTGAAGCATGACGTAATGGGGGGGTGTTATCTCTTTTGTCGAAAATCAGCCGTTTTTGCTCGAACATTAAATGCCTCCAAATGGTATTTAATTAACTTCCCGAGCCCCTGGAAGCATGAAAATCACTTTAAACATGCTAATTTTAGCTCTAACACTGATGATCCACCTACAAATGTGAACTGACGTTCAAAAATAAAACATTTGAAAACTGACCATTTTCCACATTTCTGAAGCATGACGTAATGGGGGGGTGTTATCTCTTTTGTCGAAAATCAGCCGTTTTTGCTCGAACATTAAATGCCTCCAAATGGTATTTATTTCACTTCCCGAGCCCCGGGAAGCATGAAAATCACTTTAAACATGCTAATTTTAGCTCTAACACTGATGATCCACCTACAAATGTGAACTGACGTTCAAAAATAAAACATTTGAAAACGGACCATTTTCCACATTTCTGAAGCATGACGTAATGGGGGGGTGTTATCTCTTTTGTCGAAAATCAGCCGTTTTTGCTCGAACATTAAATGCCTCCAAATGGTATTTAATTAACTTCCCGAGCCCCTGGAAGCATGAAAATCACTTTAAACATGCTAATTTTAGCTCTAACACTGATGATCCACCTACAAATGTGAACTGACGTTCAAAAATAAAACATTTGAAAACGGACCATTTTCCACATTTCTGAAGCATGACGTAATGGGGGGGTGTTATCTCTTTTGTCGAAAATCAGCCGTTTTTGCTCGAACATTAAATGCCTCCAAATGGTATTTAATTAACTTCCCGGGGTGAAGAAACCCTTTTTGAGAACTCAGAGTGAGTAAATTGGCCATTTTCATGCACTTTTAACCATTCCATAAATCTTGTGTTTTGGGCCCCTGGAAGCATGAAAATCACTTTAAACATGCTAATTTTAGCTCTAACACTGATGATCCACCTAGAAATGTGAACTGACGTTCAAAAATAAAACATTTGAAAACGGACCATTTTCCACATTTCTGAAGCATGACGTAATGGGGGGGTGTTATCTCTTTTGTCGAAAATCAGCCGTTTTTGCTCGAACATTAAATGCCTCCAAATGGTATTTATTTCACTTCGCGAGCCCCTGGAAGCATGAAAATCACTTTAAACATGCTAATTTTAGCTCTAACACTGATGATCCACCTACAAATGTGAACTGACGTTCAAAAATAACACATTTGAAAACTGACCATTTTCCACATTTCTAAAGCATGACGTAATGGGGGGGTGTTATCTCTTTTGTCGAAAATCAGCCGTTTTTGCTCGAACATTAAATGCCTCCAAATGGTATTTAATTAACTTCCCGAGCCCCTGGAAGCATGAAAATCACTTTAAACATGCTAATTTTAGCTCTAACACTGATGATCCACCTACAAATGTGAACTGACATTCAAAAATAAAACATTTGAAAATGGACCATTTTCCACATTTCTGAAGCATGACGTAATGGGGGGGTGTTATCTCTTTTGTCGAAAATCAGCCGTTTTTGCTCGAACATTAAATGCCTCCAAATGGTATTTAATTAACTTCCGGGGTGAAGAAACCCTTTTTGAGAACTCAGAGTGAGTAAATTGGCCATTTTCATGCACTTTTAACCATTCCATAAATCTTGTGTTTTGCGCCCCTGGAAGCAGGAAAATCACTTTAAACATGCTAATTTTAGCTCTAACACTGATGATCCACCTACAAATGTGAACTGACGTTCAAAAATAAAACATTTGAAAACGGACCATTTTCCACATTTCTGAAGCATGACGTAATGGGGGGGTGTTATCTCTTTTGTCGAAAATCAGCCGTTTTTGCTCGAACATTAAATGCCTCCAAATGGTATTTAATTAACTTCCCGAACCCCTGGAAGCATGAAAATCACTTTAAACATGCTAATTTTAGCTCTAACACTGATGATCCACCTACAAATGTGAACTGACGTTCAAAAATAAAACATTTGAAAACGGACCATTTTCCACATTTCTGAAGCATGACGTAATGGGGGGGTGTTATCTCTTTTGTCGAAAATCAGCCGTTTTTGCTCGAACATTAAATGCCTCCAAATGGTATTTAATTAACTTCCCGGGGTGAAGAAACCCTTTTTGAGAACTCAGAGTGAGTAAATTGGCCATTTTCATGCACTTTTACCCATTCCATAAATCTTGTGTTTTGGGCCCCTGGAAGCATGAAAATCACTTTCAACATGCTAATTTTAGCTCTAACACTGATGATCCACCTACAAATGTGAACTGACGTTCAAAAATAAAACATTTGAAAACGGACCATTTTCCACATTTCTGAAGCATGACGTAATGGGGGGGTGTTATCTCTTTTGTCGTTTTGTCGAAAATCAGCCGTTTTTGCTCGAACATTAAATGCCTCCAAATGGTATTTATTTCACTTCCCGAGCCCCTGGAAGCATGAAAATCACTTTAAACATGCTAATTGTAGCTCTAACACTGATGATCCACCTACAAATGTGAACTGACGTTCAAAAATAAAACATTTGAAAACGGACCATTTTCCACATTTCTGAAGCATGACGTAATGGGGGGGTGTTATCTCTTTTGTCGAAAATCAGCCGTTTTTGCTCGAACATTAACTGCCTCCAAATGGTATTTAATTAACTTCCCGAGCCCCTGGAAGCATGAAAATCACTTTAAACATGCTAATTTTAGCTCTAACACTGATGATCCACCTACAAATGTGAACTGACGTTCAAAAATAAAACATTTGAAAACGGACCATTTTCCACATTTCTGAAGCATGACGTAATGGGGGGGTGTTATCTCTTTTGTCGAAAATCAGCCGTTTTTGCTCGAACATTAAATGCCTCCAAATGGTATTTAATTAACTTCCCGGGGTGAAGAAACCCTTTTTGAGAACTCAGAGTGAGTAAATTGGCCATTTTCATGCACTTTTAACCATTCCATAAATCTTGTGTTTTGGGCCCCTGGAAGCATGAAAATCACTTTAAACATGCTAATTTTAGCTCTAACACTGATGATCCACCTACAAATGTGAACTGACGTTCAAAAATAAAACATTTGAAAACGGACCATTTTCCACATTTCTGAAGCATGACGTAATGGGGGGGTGTTATCTCTTTTGTCGAAAATCAGCCGTTTTTGCTCGAACATTAAATGCCTCCAAATGGTATTTAATTAACTTCCGGGGTGAAGAAACCCTTTTTGAGAACTCAGAGTGAGTAAATTGGCCATTTTCATGCACTTTTAACCATTCCATAAATCTTGTGTTTTGCGCCCCTGGAAGCAGGAAAATCACTTTAAACATGCTAATTTTAGCTCTAACACTGATGATCCACCTACAAATGTGAACTGACGTTCAAAAATAAAACATTTGAAAACGGACCATTTTCCACATTTCTGAAGCATGACGTAATGGGGGGGTGTTATCTCTTTTGTCGAAAATCAGCCGTTTTTGCTCGAACATTAAATGCCTCCAAATGGTATTTAATTAACTTCCCGAACCCCTGGAAGCATGAAAATCACTTTAAACATGCTAATTTTAGCTCTAACACTGATGATCCACCTACAAATGTGAACTGACGTTCAAAAATAAAACATTTGAAAACGGACCATTTTCCACATTTCTGAAGCATGACGTAATGGGGGGGTGTTATCTCTTTTGTCGAAAATCAGCCGTTTTTGCTCGAACATTAAATGCCTCCAAATGGTATTTAATTAACATCCCGGGGTGAAGAAACCCTTTTTGAGAACTCAGAGTGAGTAAATTGGCCATTTTCATGCACTTTTACCCATTCCATAAATCTTGTGTTTTGGGCCCCTGGAAGCATGAAAATCACTTTCAACATGCTAATTTTAGCTCTAACACTGATGATCCACCTACAAATGTGAACTGACGTTCAAAAATAAAACATTTGAAAACGGACCATTTTCCACATTTCTGAAGCATGACGTAATGGGGGGGTGTTATCTCTTTTGTCGAAAATCAGCCGTTTTTGCTCGAACAATAAATGCCTCCCAATGGTATTTAATTAACTTCCCGAGCCCCTGGAAGCATGAAAATCACTTTAAACATGCTAATTTTAGCTCTAACACTGATGATCCACCTACAAATGTGAACTGACGTTCAAAAATAAAACATTTGAAAACGGACCATTTTCCACATTTCTGAAGCATGACGTAATGGGGGGGTGTTATCTCTTTTGTCGAAAATCAGCCGTTTTTGCTCGAACATTAAATGCCTCCAAATGGTATTTAATTAACTTCCCGAGCCCCTGGAAGCATGAAAATGACTTTAAACATGCTAATTTTAGCTCTAACACTGATGATCCACCTACAAATGTGAACTGACGTTCAAAAATAAAACATTTGAAAACGGACCATTTTCCACATTTCTGAAGCATGACGTAATGGGGGGGTGTTATCTCTTTTGTCGAAAATCAGCCGTTTTTGCTCGAACATTAAATGCCTCCAAATAGTATTTAATTAACTTCCCGGGGTGAAGAAACCCTTTTTGAGAACTCAGAGTGAGTAAATTGGCCATTTTCATGCACTTTTAACCATTCCATAAATCTTGTGTTTTGGGCCCCTGGAAGCATGAAAATCACTTTAAACATGCTAATTTTAGCTCTAACACTGATGATCCACCTACAAATGTGAACTGACGTTCAAAAATAAAACATTTGAAAACGGACCATTTTCCACATTTCTGAAGCATGACGTAATGGGGGGGTGTTATCTCTTTTGTCGAAAATCAGCCGTTTTTGCTCGAACATTAAATGCCTCCAAATGGTATTTAATTAACTTCCCGAGCCCCTGGAAGCATGAAAATCACTTTAAACATGCTAATTTTAGCTCTAACACTGATGATCCACCTACAAATGTGAACTGACGTTCAAAAATAAAACATTTGAAAACGGACCATTTTCCACATTTCTGAAGCATGACGTAATGGGGGGGTGTTATCTCTTTTGTCGAAAATCAGCCGTTTTTGCTCGAACATTAAATGCCTCCAAATGGTATTTAATTAACTTCCCGGGGTGAAGAAACCCTTTTTGAGAACTCAGAGTGAGTAAATTGGCCATTTTCATGCACTTTTAACCATTCCATAAATCTTGTGTTTTGGGCCCCTGGAAGCATGAAAATCACTTTAAACATGCTAATTTTAGCTCTAACACTGATGATCCACCTACAAATGTGAACTGACGTTCAAAAATAAAACATTTGAAAACGGACCATTTTCCACATTTCTGAAGCATGACGTAATGGGGGGGTGTTATCTCTTTTGTCGAAAATCAGCCGTTTTTGCTCGAACATTAAATGCCTCCAAATGGTATTTATTTCACTTCCCGAGCCCCTGGAAGCATGAAAATCACTTTAAACATGCTAATTTTAGCTCTAACACTGATGATCCACCTACAAATGTGAACTGACGTTCAAAAATAAAACATTTGAAAACGGACCATTTTCCACATTTCTGAAGCATGACGTAATGGGGGGTGTTATCTCTTTTGTCGAAAATCAGCCGTTTTTGCTCGAACATTAAATGCCTCCAAATGGTATTTAATTAACTTCCCGGGGTGAAGAAACCCTTTTTGAGAACTCAGAGTGAGTAAATTGGCCATTTTCATGCACTTTTAACCATTCCATAAATCTTGTGTTTTGGGCCCCTGGAAGCATGAAAATCACTTTAAACATGCTAATTTTAGCTCTAACACTGATGATCCACCTACAAATGTGAACTGACGTTCATAAATAAAACATTTGAAAACGGACCATTTTCCACATTTCTGAAGCATGACGTAATGGGGGGGTGTTATCTCTTTTGTCGAAAATCAGCCGTTTTTGCTCGAACATTAAATGCCTCCAAATGGTATTTATTTCACTTCCCGAGCCCCTGGAAGCATGAAAATCACTTTAAACATGCTAATTTTAGCTCTAACACTGATGATCCACCTACAAATGTGAACTGACGTTCAAAAATAAAACATTTGAAAACGGACCATTTTCCACATTTCTGAAGCATGACGTAATGGGGGGGTGTTATCTCTTTTGTCGAAAATCAGCCGTTTTTGCTCGAACATTAAATGCCTCCAAATGGTATTTAATTAACTTCCCGGGGTGAAGAAACCCTTTTTGAGAACTCAGAGTGAGTAAATTGGCCATTTTCATGCACTTTTAACCATTCCATAAATCTTGTGTTTTGGGCCCCTGGAAGCATGAAAATCACTTTAAACATGCTAATTTTAGCTCTAACACTGATGATCCACCTACAAATGTGAACTGACGTTCAAAAATAAAACATTTGAAAACGGACCATTTTCCACATTTCTGAAGCATGACGTAATGGGGGGTGTTATCTCTTTTGTCGAAAATCAGCCGTTTTTGCTCGAACATTAAATGCCTCCAAATGGTATTTAATTAACTTCCCGAGCCCCTGGAAGCATGAAAATCACTTTAAACATGCTAATTTTAGTTCTAACACTGATGATCCACCTACAAATGTGAACTGACGTTCAAAAATAAAACATTTGAAAACGGACCATTTTCCACATTTCTGAAGCATGACGTAATGGGGGGTGTTATCTATTTTGTCGAAAATCAGCCGTTTTTGCTCGAACATTAAATGCCTCCAAATGGTATTTAATTAACTTCCCGGGGTGAAGAAACCCTTTTTGAGAACTCAGAGTGAGTAAATTGGCCATTTTCATGCACTTTTAACCATTCCATAAATCTTGTGTTTTGGGCCCCTGGAAGCATGAAAATCACTTTAAACATGCTAATTTTAGCTCTAACACTGATGATCCACCTACAAATGTGAACTGACGTTCAAAAATAAAACATTTGAAAACGGACCATTTTCCACATTTCTGAAGCATGACGTAATGGGGGGGTGTTATCTCTTTTGTCGAAAATCAGCCGTTTTTGCTCGAACATTAAATGCCTCCAAATGGTATTTATTTCACTTCCCGAGCCCCTGGAAGCATGAAAATCACTTTAAACATGCTAATTTTAGCTCTAACACTGATGATCCACCTACAAATGTGAACTGACGTTCAAAAATAAAACATTTGAAAACGGACCATTTTCCACATTTCTGAAGCATGACGTAATGGGGGGGTGTTATCTCTTTTGTCGAAAATCAGCCGTTTTTGCTCGAACATTAAATGCCTCCAAATGGTATTTAATTAACTTCCCGAGCCCCTGGAAGCATGAAAATCACTTTAAACATGCTAATTTTAGCTCTAACACTGATGATCCACCTACAAATGTGAACTGACGTTCAAAAATAAAACATTTGAAAACGGACCATTTTCCACATTTCTGAAGCATGACGTAATGGGGGGGTGTTATCTCTTTTGTCGAAAATCAGCCGTTTTTGCTCGAACATTAAATGCCTCCAAATGGTATTTAATTAACTTCCCGAGCCCTGGAAGCATGAAAATCACTTTAAACATGCTAAATTTAGCTCTAACACTGATGATCCACCTACAAATGTGAACTGACGTTCAAAAATAAAACATTTGAAAACTGACCATTTTCCACATTTCTGAAGCATGACGTAATGGGGGGTGTTATCTCTTTTGTCGAAAATCAGCCGTTTTTGCTCGAACATTAAATGCCTCCAAATGGTATTTAATTAACTTCCCGAGCCCCTGGAAGCATGAAAATCACTTTAAACATGCTAATTTTAGCTCTAACACTGATGATCCACCTACAAATGTGAACTGACGTTCAAAAATAAAACATTTGAAAACTGACCATTTTCCACATTTCTGAAGCATGACGTAATGGGGGGGTGTTATCTCTTTTGTCGAAAATCAGCCGTTTTTGCTCGAACATTAAATGCCTCCAAATGGTATTTAATTAACTTCCCGGGGTGAAGAAACCCTTTTTGAGAACTCAGAGTGAGTAAATTGGCCATTTTCATGCACTTTTAACCATTCCCATAAATCTTGTGTTTTTGGGCCCCTGGAAGCATGAAAATCACTTTAAACATGCTAATTTTAGCTCTAACACTGATGATCCACCTACAAATGTGAACTGACGTTCAAAAATAAAACATTTGAAAACGGACCATTTTCCACATTTCTGAAGCATGACGTAATGGGGGGGTGTTATCTCTTTTGTCGAAAATCAGCCGTTTTTGCTCGAACATTAAATGCCTCCAAATGGTATTTATTTCACTTCCCGAGCCCCTGGAAGCATGAAAATCACTTTAAACATGCTAATTTTAGCTCTAACACTGATGATCCACCTACAAATGTGAACTGACGTTCAAAAATAAAACATTTGAAAACGGACCATTTTCCACATTTCTGAAGCATGACGTAATGGGGGGGTGTTATCTCTTTTGTCGAAAATCAGCCGTTTTTGCTCGAACATTAAATGCCTCCAAATGGTATTTAATTAACTTCCCGAGCCCCTGGAAGCATGAAAATCACTTTAAACATGCTAATTTTAGCTCTAACACTGATGATCCACCTACAAATGTGAACTGACGTTCAAAAATAAAACATTTGAAAACGGACCATTTTCCACATTTCTGAAGCATGACGTAATGGGGGGTGTTATCTCTTTTGTCGAAAATCAGCCGTTTTTGCTCGAACATTAAATGCCTCCAAATGGTATTTAATTAACTTCCCGGGGTGAAGAAACCCTTTTTGAGAACTCAGAGTGAGTAAATTGGCCATTTTCATGCACTTTTAACCATTCCATAAATCTTGTGTTTTGGGCCCCTGGAAGCATGAAAATCACTTTAAACATGCTAATTTTAGCTCTAACACTGATGATCCACCTACAAATGTGAACTGACGTTCAAAAATAAAACATTTGAAAACGGACCATTTTCCACATTTCTGAAGCATGACGTAATGGGGGGGTGTTATCTCTTTTGTCGAAAATCAGCCGTTTTTGCTCGAACATTAAATGCCTCCAAATGGTATTTAATTAACTTCCGGGGTGAAGAAACCCTTTTTGAGAACTCAGAGTGAGTAAATTGGCCATTTTCATGCACTTTTAACCCATTCCATAAATCTTGTGTTTTGCGCCCCTGGAAGCAGGAAAATCACTTTAAACATGCTAATTTTAGCTCTAACACTGATGATCCACCTACAAATGTGAACTGACGTTCAAAAATAAAACATTTGAAAACGGACCATTTTCCACATTTCTGAAGCATGACGTAATGGGGGGGTGTTATCTCTTTTGTCGAAAATCAGCCGTTTTTGCTCGAACATTAAATGCCTCCAAATGGTATTTAATTAACTTCCCGAACCCCTGGAAGCATGAAAATCACTTTAAACATGCTAATTTTAGCTCTAACACTGATGATCCACCTACAAATGTGAACTGACGTTCAAAAATAAAACATTTGAAAACGGACCATTTTCCACATTTCTGAAGCATGACGTAATGGGGGGGTGTTATCTCTTTTGTCGAAAATCAGCCGTTTTTGCTCGAACATTAAATGCCTCCAAATGGTATTTAATTAACTTCCCGGGGTGAAGAAACCCTTTTTGAGAACTCAGAGTGAGTAAATTGGCCATTTTCATGCACTTTTACCCATTCCATAAATCTTGTGTTTTTGGGCCCCTGGAAGCATGAAAATCACTTTCAACATGCTAATTTTAGCTCTAACACTGATGATCCACCTACAAATGTGAACTGACGTTCAAAAATAAAACATTTGAAAACGGACCATTTTCCACATTTCTGAAGCATGACGTAATGGGGGGGTGTTATCTCTTTTGTCGTTTTGTCGAAAATCAGCCGTTTTTGCTCGAACATTAAATGCCTCCAAATGGTATTTATTTCACTTCCCGAGCCCCTGGAAGCATGAAAATCACTTTAAACATGCTAATTGTAGCTCTAACACTGATGATCCACCTACAAATGTGAACTGACGTTCAAAAATAAAACATTTGAAAACGGACCATTTTCCACATTTCTGAAGCATGACGTAATGGGGGGGTGTTATCTCTTTTGTCGAAAATCAGCCGTTTTTGCTCGAACATTAACTGCCTCCAAATGGTATTTAATTAACTTCCCGAGCCCCTGGAAGCATGAAAATCACTTTAAACATGCTAATTTTAGCTCTAACACTGATGATCCACCTACAAATGTGAACTGACGTTCAAAAATAAAACATTTGAAAACGGACCATTTTCCACATTTCTGAAGCATGACGTAATAGGGGGGTGTTATCTCTTTTGTCGAAAATCAGCCGTTTTTGCTCGAACATTAAATGCCTCCAAATGGTATTTAATTAACTTCCCGGGGTGAAGAAACCCTTTTTGAGAACTCAGAGTGAGTAAATTGGCCATTTTCATGCACTTTTAACCATTCCATAAATCTTGTGTTTTGGGCCCCTGGAAGCATGAAAATCACTTTAAACATGCTAATTTTAGCTCTAACACTGATGATCCACCTACAAATGTGAACTGACGTTCAAAAATAAAACATTTGAAAACGGACCATTTTCCACATTTCTGAAGCATGACGTAATGGGGGGGTGTTATCTCTTTTGTCGAAAATCAGCCGTTTTTGCTCGAACATTAAATGCCTCCAAATGGTATTTAATTAACTTCCGGGGTGAAGAAACCCTTTTTGAGAACTCAGAGTGAGTAAATTGGCCATTTTCATGCACTTTTAACCATTCCATAAATCTTGTGTTTTGCGCCCCTGGAAGCAGGAAAATCACTTTAAACATGCTAATTTTAGCTCTAACACTGATGATCCACCTACAAATGTGAACTGACGTTCAAAAATAAAACATTTGAAAACGGACCATTTTCCACATTTCTGAAGCATGACGTAATGGGGGGGTGTTATCTCTTTTGTCGAAAATCAGCCGTTTTTGCTCGAACATTAAATGCCTCCAAATGGTATTTAATTAACTTCCCGAACCCCTGGAAGCATGAAAATCACTTTAAACATGCTAATTTTAGCTCTAACACTGATGATCCACCTACAAATGTGAACTGACGTTCAAAAATAAAACATTTGAAAACGGACCATTTTCCACATTTCTGAAGCATGACGTAATGGGGGGGTGTTATCTCTTTTGTCGAAAATCAGCCGTTTTTGCTCGAACATTAAATGCCTCCAAATGGTATTTAATTAACTTCCCGGGGTGAAGAAACCCTTTTTGAGAACTCAGAGTGAGTAAATTGGCCATTTTCATGCACTTTTACCCATTCCATAAATCTTGTGTTTTGGGCCCCTGGAAGCATGAAAATCACTTTCAACATGCTAATTTTAGCTCTAACACTGATGATCCACCTACAAATGTGAACTGACGTTCAAAAATAAAACATTTGAAAACGGACCATTTTCCACATTTCTGAAGCATGACGTAATGGGGGGGTGTTATCTCTTTTGTCGAAAATCAGCCGTTTTTGCTCGAACAATAAATGCCTCCCAATGGTATTTAATTAACTTCCCGAGCCCCTGGAAGCATGAAAATCACTTTAAACATGCTAATTTTAGCTCTAACACTGATGATCCACCTACAAATGTGAACTGACGTTCAAAAATAAAACATTTGAAAACGGACCATTTTCCACATTTCTGAAGCATGACGTAATGGGGGGGTGTTATCTCTTTTGTCGAAAATCAGCCGTTTTTGCTCGAACATTAAATGCCTCCAAATGGTATTTAATTAACTTCCCGAGCCCCTGGAAGCATGAAAATGACTTTAAACATGCTAATTTTAGCTCTAACACTGATGATCCACCTACAAATGTGAACTGACGTTCAAAAATAAAACATTTGAAAACGGACCATTTTCCACATTTCTGAAGCATGACGTAATGGGGGGGTGTTATCTCTTTTGTCGAAAATCAGCCGTTTTTGCTCGAACATTAAATGCCTCCAAATAGTATTTAATTAACTTCCCGGGGTGAAGAAACCCTTTTTGAGAACTCAGAGTGAGTAAATTGGCCATTTTCATGCACTTTTAACCATTCCATAAATCTTGTGTTTTGGGCCCCTGGAAGCATGAAAATCACTTTAAACATGCTAATTTTAGCTCTAACACTGATGATCCACCTACAAATGTGAACTGACGTTCAAAAATAAAACATTTGAAAACGGACCATTTTCCACATTTCTGAAGCATGACGTAATGGGGGGGTGTTATCTCTTTTGTCGAAAATCAGCCGTTTTTGCTCGAACATTAAATGCCTCCAAATGGTATTTAATTAACTTCCCGAGCCCCTGGAAGCATGAAAATCACTTTAAACATGCTAATTTTAGCTCTAACACTGATGATCCACCTACAAATGTGAACTGACGTTCAAAAATAAAACATTTGAAAACGGACCATTTTCCACATTTCTGAAGCATGACGTAATGGGGGGGTGTTATCTCTTTTGTCGAAAATCAGCCGTTTTTGCTCGAACATTAAATGCCTCCAAATGGTATTTAATTAACTTCCCGGGGTGAAGAAACCCTTTTTGAGAACTCAGAGTGAGTAAATTGGCCATTTTCATGCACTTTTAACCATTCCATAAATCTTGTGTTTTGGGCCCCTGGAAGCATGAAAATCACTTTAAACATGCTAATTTTAGCTCTAACACTGATGATCCACCTACAAATGTGAACTGACGTTCAAAAATAAAACATTTGAAAACGGACCATTTTCCACATTTCTGAAGCATGACGTAATGGGGGGGTGTTATCTCTTTTGTCGAAAATCAGCCGTTTTTGCTCGAACATTAAATGCCTCCAAATGGTATTTATTTCACTTCCCGAGCCCCTGGAAGCATGAAAATCACTTTAAACATGCTAATTTTAGCTCTAACACTGATGATCCACCTACAAATGTGAACTGACGTTCAAAAATAAAACATTTGAAAACGGACCATTTTCCACATTTCTGAAGCATGACGTAATGGGGGGTGTTATCTCTTTTGTCGAAAATCAGCCGTTTTTGCTCGAACATTAAATGCCTCCAAATGGTATTTAATTAACTTCCCGGGGTGAAGAAACCCTTTTTGAGAACTCAGAGTGAGTAAATTGGCCATTTTCATGCACTTTTAACCATTCCATAAATCTTGTGTTTTGGGCCCCTGGAAGCATGAAAATCACTTTAAACATGCTAATTTTAGCTCTAACACTGATGATCCACCTACAAATGTGAACTGACGTTCAAAAATAAAACATTTGAAAACGGACCATTTTCCACATTTCTGAAGCATGACGTAATGGGGGGGTGTTATCTCTTTTGTCGAAAATCAGCCGTTTTTGCTCGAACATTAAATGCCTCCAAATGGTATTTATTTCACTTCCCGAGCCCCTGGAAGCATGAAAATCACTTTAAACATGCTAATTTTAGCTCTAACACTGATGATCCACCTACAAATGTGAACTGACGTTCAAAAATAAAACATTTGAAAACGGACCATTTTCCACATTTCTGAAGCATGACGTAATGGGGGGGGTGTTATCTCTTTTGTCGAAAATCAGCCGTTTTTGCTCGAACATTAAATGCCTCCAAATGGTATTTAATTAACTTCCCGAGCCCCTGGAAGCATGAAAATCACTTTAAACATGCTAATTTTAGCTCTAACACTGATGATCCACCTACAAATGTGAACTGACGTTCAAAAATAAAACATTTGAAAACGGACCATTTTCCACATTTCTGAAGCATGACGTAATGGGGGGGTGTTATCTCTTTTGTCGAAAATCAGCCGTTTTTGCTCGAACATTAAATGCCTCCAAATGGTATTTAATTAACTTCCCGAGCCCCTGGAAGCATGAAAATCACTTTAAACATGCTAAATTTAGCTCTAACACTGATGATCCACCTACAAATGTGAACTGACGTTCAAAAATAAAACATTTGAAAACGGACCATTTTCCACATTTCTGAAGCATGACGTAATGGGGGGGTGTTATCTCTTTTGTCGAAAATCAGCCATTTTTGCTCGAACATTAAATGCCTCCAAATGGTATTTAATTAACTTCCCGGGGTGAAGAAACCCTTTTTGAGAACTCAGAGTGAGTAAATTGGCCATTTTCATGCACTTTTAACCATTCCATAAATCTTGTGTTTTGGGCCCCTGGAAGCATGAAAATCACTTTAAACATGCTAATTTTAGCTCTAACACTGATGATCCACCTACAAATGTGAACTGACGTTCAAAAATAAAACATTTGAAAACGGACCATTTTCCACATTTCTGAAGCATGACGTAATGGGGGGTGTTATCTCTTTTGTCGAAAATCAGCCGTTTTTGCTCGAACATTAAATGCCTCCAAATGGTATTTAATTAACTTCCCGAGCCCCTGGAAGCATGAAAATCACTTTAAACATGCTAATTTTAGCTCTAACACTGATGATCCACCTACAAATGTGAACTGACGTTCAAAAATAAAACATTTGAAAACTGACCATTTTCCACATTTCTGAAGCATGACGTAATGGGGGGGTGTTATCTCTTTTGTCGAAAATCAGCCGTTTTTGCTCGAACATTAAATGCCTCCAAATGGTATTTAATTAACTTCCCGGGGTGAAGAAACCCTTTTTGAGAACTCAGAGTGAGTAAATTGGCCATTTTCATGCACTTTTAACCATTCCATAAATCTTGTGTTTTGGGCCCCTGGAAGCATGAAAATCACTTTAAACATGCTAATTTTAGCTCTAACACTGATGATCCACCTACAAATGTGAACTGACGTTCAAAAATAAAACATTTGAAAACGGACCATTTTCCACATTTCTGAAGCATGACGTAATGGGGGGGTGTTATCTCTTTTGTCGAAAATCAGCCGTTTTTGCTCGAACATTAAATGCCTCCAAATGGTATTTATTTCACTTCCCGAGCCCCTGGAAGCATGAAAATCACTTTAAACATGCTAATTTTAGCTCTAACACTGATGATCCACCTACAAATGTGAACTGACGTTCAAAAATAAAACATTTGAAAACGGACCATTTTCCACATTTCTGAAGCATGACGTAATGGGGGGGTGTTATCTCTTTTGTCGAAAATCAGCCGTTTTTGCTCGAACATTAAAATGCCTCCAAATGGTATTTAATTAACTTCCCGAGCCCCTGGAAGCATGAAAATCACTTTAAACATGCTAATTTTAGCTCTAACACTGATGATCCACCTACAAATGTGAACTGACGTTCAAAAATAAAACATTTGAAAACGGACCATTTTCCACATTTCTGAAGCATGACGTAATGGGGGGGTGTTATCTCTTTTGTCGAAAATCAGCCGTTTTTGCTCGAACATTAAATGCCTCCAAATGGTATTTAATTAACTTCCCGGGGTGAAGAAACCTTTTTTGAGAACTCAGAGTGAGTAAATTGGCCATTTTCATGCACTTTTAACCATTCCATAAATCTTGTGTTTTGGGCCCCTGGAAGCATGAAAATCACTTTAAACATGCTAATTTTAGCTCTAACACTGATGATCCACCTACAAATGTGAACTGACGTTCAAAAATAAAACATTTGAAAACGGACCATTTTCCACATTTCTGAAGCATGACGTAATGGGGGGGTGTTATCTCTTTTGTCGAAAATCAGCCGTTTTTGCTCGAACATTAAATGCCTCCAAATGGTATTTAATTAACTTCCCGAGCCCCTGGAAGCATGAAAATCACTTTAAACATGCTAATTTTAGCTCTAACACTGATGATCCACCTAGAAATGTGAACTGACGTTCAAAAATAAAACATTTGAAAACGGACCATTTTCCACATTTCTGAAGCATGACGTAATGGGGGGGTGTTATCTCTTTTGTCGAAAATCAGCCGTTTTTGCTCGAACATTAAATGCCTCCAAATGGTATTTAATTAACTTCCCGAGCCCCTGGAAGCATGAAAATCACTTTAAACATGCTAATTTTAGTTCTAACACTGATGATCCACCTACAAATGTGAACTGACGTTCAAAAATAAAACATTTGAAAACGGACCATTTTCCACATTTCTGAAGCATGACGTAATGGGGGGGTGTTATCTATTTTGTCGAAAATCAGCCGTTTTTGCTCGAACATTAAATGCCTCCAAATGGTATTTAATTAACTTCCCGGGGTGAAGAAACCCTTTTTGAGAACTCAGAGTGAGTAAATTGGCCATTTTCATGCACTTTTAACCATTCCATAAATCTTGTGTTTTGGGCCCCTTGAAGCATGAAAATCACTTTAAACATGCTAATTTTAGCTCTAACACTGATGATCCACCTACAAATGTGAACTGACGTTCAAAAATAAAACATTTGAAAACGGACCATTTTCCACATTTCTGAAGCATGACGTAATGGGGGGGTGTTATCTCTTTTGTCGAAAATCAGCCGTTTTTGCTCGAACATTAAATGCCTCCAAATGGTATTTATTTCACTTCCGAGCCCCTGGAAGCATGAAAATCACTTTAAACATGCTAATTTTAGCTCTAACACTGATGATCCACCTACAAATGTGAACTGACGTTCAAAAATAAAACATTTGAAAACGGACCATTTTCCACATTTCTGAAGCATGACGTAATGGGGGGGTGTTATCTCTTTTGTCGAAAATCAGCCGTTTTTGCTCGAACATTAAATGCCTCCAAATGGTATTTAATTAACTTCCCGAGCCCCTGGAAGCATGAAAATCACTTTAAACATGCTAATTTTAGCTCTAACACTGATGATCCACCTACAAATGTGAACTGACGTTCAAAAATAAAACATTTGAAAACGGACCATTTTCCACATTTCTGAAGCATGACGTAATGGGGGGGTGTTATCTCTTTTGTCGAAAATCAGCCGTTTTTGCTCGAACATTAAATGCCTCCAAATGGTATTTAATTAACTTCCCGAGCCCCTGGAAGCATGAAAATCACTTTAAACATGCTAAATTTAGCTCTAACACTGATGATCCACCTACAAATGTGAACTGACGTTCAAAAATAAAACATTTGAAAACGGACCATTTTCCACATTTCTGAAGCATGACGTAATGGGGGGGTGTTATCTCTTTTGTCGAAAATCAGCCATTTTTGCTCGAACATTAAATGCCTCCAAATGGTATTTAATTAACTTCCCGGGGTGAAGAAACCCTTTTTGAGAACTCAGAGTGAGTAAATTGGCCATTTTCATGCACTTTTAACCATTCCATAAATCTTGTGTTTTGGCCCCTGGAAGCATGAAATCACTTTAAACATGCTAATTTTAGCTCTAACACTGATGATCCACCTACAAATGTGAACTGACGTTCAAAAATAAAACATTTGAAAACGGACCATTTTCCACATTTCTGAAGCATGACGTAATGGGGGGGTGTTATCTCTTTTGTCGAAAATCAGCCGTTTTGCTCGAACATTAAATGCCTCCAAATGGTATTTATTTCACTTCCCGAGCCCCTGGAAGCATGAAAATCACTTTAAACATGCTAATTTTAGCTCTAACACTGATGATCCACCTACAAATGTGAACTGACGTTCAAAAATAAAACATTTGAAAACGGACCATTTTCCACATTTCTGAAGCATGACGTAATGGGGGGGTGTTATCTCTTTTGTCGAAAATCAGCCGTTTTTGCTCGAACATTAAATGCCTCCAAATGGTATTTAATTAACTTCCCGAGCCCCTGGAAGCATGAAAATCACTTTAAACATGCTAATTTTAGCTCTAACACTGATGATCCACCTACAAATGTGAACTGACGTTCAAAAATAAAACATTTGAAAACGGACCATTTTCCACATTTCTGAAGCATGACGTAATGGGGGGGTGTTATCTCTTTTGTCGAAAATCAGCCGTTTTTGCTCGAACATTAAATGCCTCCAAATGGTATTTAATTAACTTCCCGGGGTGAAGAAACCTTTTTGAGAACTCAGAGTGAGTAAATTGGCCATTTTCATGCACTTTTAACCATTCCATAAATCTTGTGTTTTGGGCCCCTGGAAGCATGAAAATCACTTTAAACATGCTAATTTTAGCTCTAACACTGATGATCCACCTACAAATGTGAACTGACGTTCAAAAATAAAACATTTGAAAACGGACCATTTTCCACATTTCTGAAGCATGACGTAATGGGGGGGTGTTATCTCTTTTGTCGAAAATCAGCCGTTTTTGCTCGAACATTAAATGCCTCCAAATGGTATTTAATTAACTTCCCGAGCCCCTGGAAGCATGAAAATCACTTTAAACATGCTAATTTTAGCTCTAACACTGATGATCCACCTAGCAAATGTGAACTGACGTTCAAAAATAAAACATTTGAAAACGGACCATTTTCCACATTTCTGAAGCATGACGTAATGGGGGGGTGTTATCTCTTTTGTCGAAAATCAGCCGTTTTTGCTCGAACATTAAATGCCTCCAAATGGTATTTAATTAACTTCCCGAGCCCCTGGAAGCATGAAAATCACTTTAAACATGCTAATTTTAGTTCTAACACTGATGATCCACCTACAAATGTGAACTGACGTTCAAAAATAAAACATTTGAAAACGGACCATTTTCCACATTTCTGAAGCATGACGTAATGGGGGGGTGTTATCTCTTTTGTCGAAAATCAGCCGTTTTTGCTCGAACATTAAATGCCTCCAAATGGTATTTAATTAACTTCCCGGGGTGAAGAAACCCTTTTTGAGAACTCAGAGTGAGTAAATTGGCCATTTTCATGCACTTTTAACCATTCCATAAATCTTGTGTTTTGGGCCCCTGGAAGCATGAAAATCACTTTAAACATGCTAATTTTAGCTCTAACACTGATGATCCACCTACAAATGTGAACTGACGTTCAAAAATAAAACATTTGAAAACGGACCATTTTCCACATTTCTGAAGCATGACGTAATGGGGGGGTGTTATCTCTTTTGTCGAAAATCAGCCGTTTTTGCTCGAACATTAAATGCCTCCAAATGGTATTTATTTCACTTCCCGAGCCCCTGGAAGCATGAAAATCACTTTAAACATGCTAATTTTAGCTCTAACACTGATGATCCACCTACAAATGTGAACTGACGTTCAAAAATAAAACATTTGAAAACGGACCATTTTCCACATTTCTGAAGCATGACGTAATGGGGGGGTGTTATCTCTTTTGTCGAAAATCAGCCGTTTTTGCTCGAACATTAAATGCCTCCAAATGGTATTTAATTAACTTCCCGAGCCCCTGGAAGCATGAAAATCACTTTAAACATGCTAATTTTAGCTCTAACACTGATGATCCACCTACAAATGTGAACTGACGTTCAAAAATAAAACATTTGAAAACGGACCATTTTCCACATTTCTGAAGCATGACGTAATGGGGGGGTGTTATCTCTTTTGTCGAAAATCAGCCGTTTTTGCTCGAACATTAAATGCCTCCAAATGGTATTTAATTAACTTCCCGAGCCCCTGGAAGCATGAAAATCACTTTAAACATGCTAAATTTAGCTCTAACACTGATGATCCACCTACAAATGTGAACTGACGTTCAAAAATAAAACATTTGAAAACGGACCATTTTCCACATTTCTGAAGCATGACGTAATGGGGGGGTGTTATCTCTTTTGTCGAAAATCAGCCAGTTTTTGCTCGAACATTAAATGCCTCCAAATGGTATTTAATTAACTTCCCGGGGTGAAGAAACCCTTTTTGAGAACTCAGAGTGAGTAAATTGGCCATTTTCATGCACTTTTAACCATTCCATAAATCTTGTGTTTTGGGCCCCTGGAAGCATGAAAATCACTTTAAACATGCTAATTTTAGCTCTAACACTGATGATCCACCTACAAATGTGAACTGACGTTCAAAAATAAAACATTTGAAAACGGACCATTTTCCACATTTCTGAAGCATGACGTAATGGGGGGGTGTTATCTCTTTTGTCGAAAATCAGCCGTTTTTGCTCGAACATTAAATGCCTCCAAATGGTATTTAATTAACTTCCCGAGCCCCTGGAAGCATGAAAATCACTTTAAACATGCTAATTTTAGCTCTAACACTGATGATCCACCTACAAATGTGAACTGACGTTCAAAAATAAAACATTTGAAAACTGACCATTTTCCACATTTCTGAAGCATGACGTAATGGGGGGGTGTTATCTCTTTTGTCGAAAATCAGCCGTTTTTGCTCGAACATTAAATGCCTCCAAATGGTATTTAATTAACTTCCCGGGGTGAAGAAACCCTTTTTGAGAACTCAGAGTGAGTAAATTGGCCATTTTCATGCACTTTTAACCATTCCATAAATCTTGTGTTTTGGGCCCCTGGAAGCATGAAAATCACTTTAAACATGCTAATTTTAGCTCTAACACTGATGATCCACCTACAAATGTGAACTGACGTTCAAAAATAAAACATTTGAAAACGGACCATTTTCCACATTTCTGAAGCATGACGTAATGGGGGGGTGTTATCTCTTTTGTCGAAAATCAGCCGTTTTTGCTCGAACATTAAATGCCTCCAAATGGTATTTATTTCACTTCCCGAGCCCCTGGAAGCATGAAAATCACTTTAAACATGCTAATTTTAGCTCTAACACTGATGATCCACCTACAAATGTGAACTGACGTTCAAAAATAAAACATTTGAAAACGGACCATTTTCCACATTTCTGAAGCATGACGTAATGGGGGGGTGTTATCTCTTTTGTCGAAAATCAGCCGTTTTTGCTCGAACATTAAATGCCTCCAAATGGTATTTAATTAACTTCCCGAGCCCCTGGAAGCATGAAAATCACTTTAAACATGCTAATTTTAGCTCTAACACTGATGATCCACCTACAAATGTGAACTGACGTTCAAAAATAAAACATTTGAAAACGGACCATTTTCCACATTTCTGAAGCATGACGTAATGGGGGGGTGTTATCTCTTTTGTCGAAAATCAGCCGTTTTTGCTCGAACATTAAATGCCTCCAAATGGTATTTAATTAACGTCCCGGGGTGAAGAAACCCTTTTTGAGAACTCAGAGTGAGTAAATTGGCCATTTTCATGCAATTTTAACCATTCCATAAATCTTGTGTTTTGGGCCCCTGGAAGCATGAAAATCACTTTAAACATGCTAATTTTAGCTCTAACACTGATGATCCACCTACAAATGTGAACTGACGTTCAAAAATAAAACATTTGAAAACGGACCATTTTCCACATTTCTGAAGCATGACGTAATGGGGGGGTGTTATCTCTTTTGTCGAAAATCAGCCGTTTTTGCTCGAACATTAAATGCCTCCAAATGGTATTTAATTAACTTCCCGAGCCCCTGGAAGCATGAAAATCACTTTAAACATGCTAATTTTAGCTCTAACACTGATGATCCACCTAGAAATGTGAACTGACGTTCAAAAATAAAACATTTGAAAACGGACCATTTTCCACATTTCTGAAGCATGACGTAATGGGGGGGTGTTATCTCTTTTGTCGAAAATCAGCCGTTTTTGCTCGAACATTAAATGCCTCCAAATGGTATTTATTTCACTTCGCGAGCCCCTGGAAGCATGAAAATCACTTTAAACATGCTAATTTTAGCTCTAACACTGATGATCCACCTACAAATGTGAACTGACATTCAAAAATAAAACCTTTGAAAATGGACCATTTTCCACATTTCTGAAGCATGACGTAATGGGGGGGTGTTATCTCTTTTGTCGAAAATCAGCCGTTTTTGCTCGAACATTAAATGCCTCCAAATGGTATTTAATTAACTTCCGGGGTGAAGAAACCCTTTTTGAGAACTCAGAGTGAGTAAATTGGCCATTTTCATGCACTTTTAACCATTCCATAAATCTTGTGTTTTGCGCCCCTGGAAGCAGGAAAATCACTTTAAACATGCTAATTTTAGCTCTAACACTGATGATCCACCTACAAATGTGAACTGACGTTCAAAAATAAAACATTTGAAAACGGACCATTTTCCACATTTCTGAAGCATGACGTAATGGGGGGGTGTTATCTCTTTTGTCGAAAATCAGCCGTTTTTGCTCGAACATTAAATGCCTCCAAATGGTATTTAATTAACTTCCCGAACCCCTGGAAGCATGAAAATCACTTTAAACATGCTAATTTTAGCTCTAACACTGATGATCCACCTACAAATGTGAACTGACGTTCAAAAATAAAACATTTGAAAACGGACCATTTTCCACATTTCTGAAGCATGACGTAATGGGGGGGTGTTATCTCTTTTGTCGAAAATCAGCCGTTTTTGCTCGAACATTAAATGCCTCCAAATGGTATTTAATTAACTTCCCGGGGTGAAGAAACCCTTTTTGAGAACTCAGAGTGAGTAAATTGGCCATTTTCATGCACTTTTAACCATTCCATAAATCTTGTGTTTTGGGCCCCTGGAAGCATGAAAATCACTTTAAACATGCTAATTTTAGCTCTAACACTGATGATCCACCTACAAATGTGAACTGACGTTCAAAAATAAAACATTTGAAAACGGACCATTTTCCACATTTCTGAAGCATGACGTAATGGGGGGGTGTTATCTCTTTTGTCGAAAATCAGCCGTTTTTGCTCGAACATTAAATGCCTCCAAATGGTATTTAATTAACTTCCCGAGCCCCTGGAAGCATGAAAATCACTTTAAACATGCTAATTTTAGCTCTAACACTGATGATCCACCTAGAAATGTGAACTGACGTTCAAAAATAAAACATTTGAAAACGGACCATTTTCCACATTTCTGAAGCATGACGTAATGGGGGGGTGTTATCTCTTTTGTCGAAAATCAGCCGTTTTTGCTCGAACATTAAATGCCTCCAAATGGTATTTATTTCACTTCGCGAGCCCCTGGAAGCATGAAAATCACTTTAAACATGCTAATTTTAGCTCTAACACTGATGATCCACCTACAAATGTGAACTGACGTTCAAAAATAAAACATTTGAAAACTGACCATTTTCCACATTTCTAAAGCATGACGTAATGGGGGGGTGTTATCTCTTTTGTCGAAAATCAGCCGTTTTTGCTCGAACATTAAATGCCTCCAAATGGTATTTAATTAACTTCCCGAGCCCCTGGAAGCATGAAAATCACTTTAAACATGCTAATTTTAGCTCTAACACTGATGATCCACCTACAAATGTGAACTGACATTCAAAAATAAAACATTTGAAAATGGACCATTTTCCACATTTCTGAAGCATGACGTAATGGGGGGGTGTTATCTCTTTTGTCGAAAATCAGCCGTTTTTGCTCGAACATTAAATGCCTCCAAATGGTATTTAATTAACTTCCGGGGTGAAGAAACCCTTTTTGAGAACTCAGAGTGAGTAAATTGGCCATTTTCATGCACTTTTAACCATTCCATAAATCTTGTGTTTTGCGCCCCTGGAAGCAGGAAAATCACTTTAAACATGCTAATTTTAGCTCTAACACTGATGATCCACCTACAAATGTGAACTGACGTTCAAAAATAAAACATTTGAAAACGGACCATTTTCCACATTTCTGAAGCATGACGTAATGGGGGGGTGTTATCTCTTTTGTCGAAAATCAGCCGTTTTTGCTCGAACATTAAATGCCTCCAAATGGTATTTAATTAACTTCCCGAACCCCTGGAAGCATGAAAATCACTTTAAACATGCTAATTTTAGCTCTAACACTGATGATCCACCTACAAATGTGAACTGACGTTCAAAAATAAAACATTTGAAAACGGACCATTTTCCACATTTCTGAAGCATGACGTAATGGGGGGGTGTTATCTCTTTTGTCGAAAATCAGCCGTTTTTGCTCGAACATTAAATGCCTCCAAATGGTATTTAATTAACTTCCCGGGGTGAAGAAACCCTTTTTGAGAACTCAGAGTGAGTAAATTGGCCATTTTCATGCACTTTTACCCATTCCATAAATCTTGTGTTTTGGGCCCCTGGAAGCATGAAAATCACTTTCAACATGCTAATTTTAGCTCTAACACTGATGATCCACCTACAAATGTGAACTGACGTTCAAAAATAAAACATTTGAAAACGGACCATTTTCCACATTTCTGAAGCATGACGTAATGGGGGGGTGTTATCTCTTTTGTCGAAAATCAGCCGTTTTTGCTCGAACAATAAATGCCTCCCAATGGTATTTAATTAACTTCCCGAGCCCCTGGAAGCATGAAAATCACTTTAAACATGCTAATTTTAGCTCTAACACTGATGATCCACCTACAAATGTGAACTGACGTTCAAAAATAAAACATTTGAAAACGGACCATTTTCCACATTTCTGAAGCATGACGTAATGGGGGGGTGTTATCTCTTTTGTCGAAAATCAGCCGTTTTTGCTCGAACATTAAATGCCTCCAAATGGTATTTAATTAACTTCCCGAGCCCCTGGAAGCATGAAAATGACTTTAAACATGCTAATTTTAGCTCTAACACTGATGATCCACCTACAAATGTGAACTGACGTTCAAAAATAAAACATTTGAAAACGGACCATTTTCCACATTTCTGAAGCATGACGTAATGGGGGGGTGTTATCTCTTTTGTCGAAAATCAGCCGTTTTTGCTCGAACATTAAATGCCTCCAAATAGTATTTAATTAACTTCCCGGGGTGAAGAAACCCTTTTTGAGAACTCAGAGTGAGTAAATTGGCCATTTTCATGCACTTTTAACCATTCCATAAATCTTGTGTTTTGGGCCCCTGGAAGCATGAAAATCACTTTAAACATGCTAATTTTAGCTCTAACACTGATGATCCACCTACAAATGTGAACTGACGTTCAAAAATAAAACATTTGAAAACGGACCATTTTCCACATTTCTGAAGCATGACGTAATGGGGGGGTGTTATCTCTTTTGTCGAAAATCAGCCGTTTTTGCTCGAACATTAAATGCCTCCAAATGGTATTTAATTAACTTCCCGAGCCCCTGGAAGCATGAAAATCACTTTAAACATGCTAATTTTAGCTCTAACACTGATGATCCACCTACAAATGTGAACTGACGTTCAAAAATAAAACATTTGAAAACGGACCATTTTCCACATTTCTGAAGCATGACGTAATGGGGGGGTGTTATCTCTTTTGTCGAAAATCAGCCGTTTTTGCTCGAACATTAAATGCCTCCAAATGGTATTTAATTAACTTCCCGGGGTGAAGAAACCCTTTTTGAGAACTCAGAGTGAGTAAATTGGCCATTTTCATGCACTTTTAACCATTCCATAAATCTTGTGTTTTGGGCCCCTGGAAGCATGAAAATCACTTTAAACATGCTAATTTTAGCTCTAACACTGATGATCCACCTACAAATGTGAACTGACGTTCAAAAATAAAACATTTGAAAACGGACCATTTTCCACATTTCTGAAGCATGACGTAATGGGGGGGTGTTATCTCTTTTGTCGAAAATCAGCCGTTTTTGCTCGAACATTAAATGCCTCCAAATGGTATTTATTTCACTTCCCGAGCCCCTGGAAGCATGAAAATCACTTTAAACATGCTAATTTTAGCTCTAACACTGATGAACCTCCTACAAATGTGAACTGACGTTCAAAAATAAAACATTTGAAAACGGACCATTTTCCACATTTCTGAAGCATGACGTAATGGGGGGGTGTTATCTCTTTTGTCGAAAATCAGCCGTTTTTGCTCGAACATTAAATGCCTCCAAATGGTATTTAATTAACTTCCCGGGGTGAAGAAACCCTTTTTGAGAACTCAGAGTGAGTAAATTGGCCATTTTCATGCACTTTTAACCATTCCATAAATCTTGTGTTTTGGGCCCCTGGAAGCATGAAAATCACTTTAAACATGCTAATTTTAGCTCTAACACTGATGATCCACCTACAAATGTGAACTGACGTTCATAAATAAAACATTTGAAAACGGACCATTTTCCACATTTCTGAAGCATGACGTAATGGGGGGGTGTTATCTCTTTTGTCGAAAATCAGCCGTTTTTGCTCGAACATTAAATGCCTCCAAATGGTATTTATTTCACTTCCCGAGCCCCTGGAAGCATGAAAATCACTTTAAACATGCTAATTTTAGCTCTAACACTGATGATCCACCTACAAATGTGAACTGACGTTCAAAAATAAAACATTTGAAAACGGACCATTTTCCACATTTCTGAAGCATGACGTAATGGGGGGGTGTTATCTCTTTTGTCGAAAATCAGCCGTTTTTGCTCGAACATTAAATGCCTCCAAATGGTATTTAATTAACTTCCCGAGCCCCTGGAAGCATGAAAATCACTTTAAACATGCTAATTTTAGCTCTAACACTGATGATCCACCTACAAATGTGAACTGACGTTCAAAAATAAAACATTTGAAAACGGACCATTTTCCACATTTCTGAAGCATGACGTAATGGGGGGGTGTTATCTCTTTTGTCGAAAATCAGCCGTTTTTGCTCGAACATTAAATGCCTCCAAATGGTATTTAATTAACTTCCCGGAGTGAAGAAACCCTTTTTGAGAACTCAGAGTGAGTAAATTGGCCATTTTCATGCACTTTTAACCATTCCATAAATCTTGTGTTTTGGGCCCCTGGAAGCATGAAAATCACTTTAAACATGCTAATTTTAGCTCTAACACTGATGATCCACCTACAAATGTGAACTGACGTTCAAAAATAAAACATTTGAAAACGGACCATTTTCCACATTTCTGAAGCATGACGTAATGGGGGGGTGTTATCTCTTTTGTCGAAAATCAGCCGTTTTTGCTCGAACATTAAATGCCTCCAAATGGTATTTAATTATCTTCCCGAGCCCCTGGAAGCATGAAAATCACTTTAAACATGCTAATTTTAGCTCTAACACTGATGATCCACCTACAAATGTGAACTGACGTTCAAAAATAAAACATTTGAAAACGGACCATTTTCCACATTTCTGAAGCATGACGTAATGGGGGGGTGTTATCTCTTTTGTCGAAAATCAGCCGTTTTTGCTCGAACATTAAATGCCTCCAAATGGTATTTAATTAACTTCCCGGGGTGAAGAAACCCTTTTTGAGAACTCAGAGTGAGTAAATTGGCCATTTTCATGCACTTTTAACCATTCCATAAATCTTGTGTTTTGGGCCCCTGGAAGCATGAAAATCACTTTAAACATGCTAATTTTAGCTCTAACACTGATGATCCACCTACAAATGTGAACTGACGTTCAAAAATAAAACATTTGAAAACGGACCATTTTCCACATTTCTGAAGCATGACGTAATGGGGGGGTGTTATCTCTTTTGTCGAAAATCAGCCGTTTTTGCTCGAACATTAAATGCCTCCAAATGGTATTTATTTCACTTCCCGAGCCCCTGGAAGCATGAAAATCACTTTAAACATGCTAATTTTAGCTCTAACACTGATGATCCACCTACAAATGTGAACTGACGTTCAAAAATAAAACATTTGAAAACGGACCATTTTCCACATTTCTGAAGCATGACGTAATGGGGGGGTGTTATCTCTTTTGTCGAAAATCAGCCGTTTTTGCTCGAACATTAAATGCCTCCAAATGGTATTTAATTAACTTCCCGAGCCCCTGGAAGCATGAAAATCACTTTAAACATGCTAATTTTAGCTCTAACACTGATGATCCACCTACAAATGTGAACTGACGTTCAAAAATAAAACATTTGAAAACGGACCATTTTCCACATTTCTGAAGCATGACGTAATGGGGGGGTGTTATCTCTTTTGTCGAAAATCAGCCGTTTTTGCTCGAACATTAAATGCCTCCAAATGGTATTTAATTAACTTCCCGGGGTGAAGAAACCCTTTTTGAGAACTCAGAGTGAGTAAATTGGCCATTTTCATGCACTTTTACCCATTCCATAAATCTTGTGTTTTGGGCCCCTGGAAGCATGAAAATCACTTTCAACATGCTAATTTTAGCTCTAACACTGATGATCCACCTACAAATGTGAACTGACGTTCAAAAATAAAACATTTGAAAACGGACCATTTCCACATTTCTGAAGCATGACGTAATGGGGGGGTGTTATCTCTTTTGTCGAAAATCAGCCGTTTTTGCTCGAACAATAAATTGCCTCCCAATGGTATTTAATTAACTTCCCGAGCCCCTGGAAGCATGAAAAATCACTTTAAACATGCTAATTTTAGCTCTAACACTGATGATCCACCTACAAATGTGAACTGACGTTCAAAAATAAAACATTTGAAAACGGACCATTTTCCACATTTCTGAAGCATGACGTAATGGGGGGGTGTTATCTCTTTTGTCGAAAATCAGCCGTTTTGCTCGAACATTAAATGCCTCCAAATGGTATTTAATTAACTTCCCGAGCCCCTGGAAGCATGAAAATGACTTTAAACATGCTAATTTTAGCTCTAACACTGATGATCCACCTACAAATGTGAACTGACGTTCAAAAATAAAACATTTGAAAACGGACCATTTTCCACATTTCTGAAGCATGACGTAATGGGGGGGTGTTATCTCTTTTGTCGAAAATCAGCCGTTTTTGCTCGAACATTAAATGCCTCCAAATAGTATTTAATTAACTTCCCGGGGTGAAGAAACCCTTTTTGAGAACTCAGAGTGAGTAAATTGGCCATTTTCATGCACTTTTAACCATTCCATAAATCTTGTGTTTTGGGACCCTGGAAGCATGAAAATCACTTTAAACATGCTAATTTTAGCTCTAACACTGATGATCCACCTACAAATGTGAACTGACGTTCAAAAATAAAACATTTGAAAACGGACCATTTTCCACATTTCTGAAGCATGACGTAATGGGGGGGTGTTATCTCTTTTGTCGAAAATCAGCCGTTTTTGCTCGAACATTAAATGCCTCCAAATGGTATTTAATTAACTTCCCGAGCCCCTGGAAGCATGAAAATCACTTTAAACATGCTAATTTTAGCTCTAACACTGATGATCCACCTACAAATGTGAACTGACGTTCAAAAATAAAACATTTGAAAACGGACCATTTTCCACATTTCTGAAGCATGACGTAATGGGGGGGTGTTATCTCTTTTGTCGAAAATCAGCCGTTTTTGCTCGAACATTAAATGCCTCCAAATGGTATTTAATTAACTTCCCGGGGTGAAGAAACCCTTTTTGAGAACTCAGAGTGAGTAAATTGGCCATTTTCATGCACTTTTAACCATTCCATAAATCTTGTGTTTTGGGCCCCTGGAAGCATGAAAATCACTTTAAACATGCTAATTTTAGCTCTAACACTGATGATCCACCTACAAATGTGAACTGACGTTCAAAAATAAAACATTTGAAAACGGACCATTTTCCACATTTCTGAAGCATGACGTAATGGGGGGGTGTTATCTCTTTTGTCGAAAATCAGCCGTTTTTGCTCGAACATTAAATGCCTCCAAATGGTATTTATTTCACTTCCCGAGCCCCTGGAAGCATGAAAATCACTTTAAATATGCTAATTTTAGCTCTAACACTGATGAACCTCCTACAAATGTGAACTGACGTTCAAAAATAAAACATTTGAAAACGGACCATTTTCCACATTTCTGAAGCATGACGTAATGGGGGGGTGTTATCTCTTTTGTCGAAAATCAGCCGTTTTTGCTCGAACATTAAATGCCTCCAAATGGTATTTAATTAACTTCCCGGGGTGAAGAAACCCTTTTTGAGAACTCAGAGTGAGTAAATTGGCCATTTTCATGCACTTTTAACCATTCCATAAATCTTGTGTTTTGGGCCCCTGGAAGCATGAAAATCACTTTAAACATGCTAATTTTAGCTCTAACACTGATGATCCACCTACAAATGTGAACTGACGTTCAAAAATAAAACATTTGAAAACGGACCATTTTCCACATTTCTGAAGCATGACGTAATGGGGGGGTGTTATCTCTTTTGTCGAAAATCAGCCGTTTTTGCTCGAACATTAAATGCCTCCAAATGGTATTTATTTCACTTCCCGAGCCCCTGGAAGCATGAAAATCACTTTAAACATGCTAATTTTAGCTCTAACACTGATGAACCTCCTACAAATGTGAACTGACGTTCAAAAATAAAACATTTGAAAACGGACCATTTTCCACATTTCTGAAGCATGACGTAATGGGGGGGTGTTATCTCTTTTGTCGAAAATCAGCCGTTTTTGCTCGAACATTAAATGCCTCCAAATGGTATTTAATTAACTTCCCGGGGTGAAGAAACCCTTTTTGAGAACTCAGAGTGAGTAAATTGGCCATTTTCATGCACTTTTAACCATTCCATAAATCTTGTGTTTTGGGCCCCTGGAAGCATGAAAATCACTTTAAACATGCTAATTTTAGCTCTAACACTGATGATCCACCTACAAATGTGAACTGACGTTCATAAATAAAACATTTGAAAACGGACCATTTTCCACATTTCTGAAGCATGACGTAATGGGGTGGTGTTATCTCTTTTGTCGAAAATCAGCCGTTTTTGCTCGAACATTAAATGCCTCCAAATGGTATTTATTTCACTTCCCGAGCCCCTGGAAGCATGAAAATCACTTTAAACATGCTAATTTTAGCTCTAACACTGATGATCCACCTACAAATGTGAACTGACGTTCAAAAATAAAACATTTGAAAACGGACCATTTTCCACATTTCTGAAGCATGACGTAATGGGGGGGTGTTATCTCTTTTGTCGAAAATCAGCCGTTTTTGCTCGAACATTAAATGCCTCCAAATGGTATTTAATTAACTTCCCGAGCCCCTGGAAGCATGAAAATCACTTTAAACATGCTAATTTTAGCTCTAACACTGATGATCCACCTACAAATGTGAACTGACGTTCAAAAATAAAACATTTGAAAACGGACCATTTTCCACATTTCTGAAGCATGACGTAATGGGGGGGTGTTATCTCTTTTGTCGAAAATCAGCCGTTTTTGCTCGAACATTAAATGCCTCCAAATGGTATTTAATTAACTTCCCGGAGTGAAGAAACCCTTTTTGAGAACTCAGAGTGAGTAAATTGGCCATTTTCATGCACTTTTAACCATTCCATAAATCTTGTGTTTTGGGCCCCTGGAAGCATGAAAATCACTTTAAACATGCTAATTTTAGCTCTAACACTGATGATCCACCTACAAATGTGAACTGACGTTCAAAAATAAAACATTTGAAAACGGACCATTTCCACATTTCTGAAGCATGACGTAATGGGGGGGTGTTATCTCTTTTGTCGAAAATCAGCCGTTTTTGCTCGAACATTAAATGCCTCCAAATGGTATTTAATTAACTTCCCGAGCCCCTGGAAGCATGAAAATCACTTTAAACATGCTAATTTTAGCTCTAACACTGATGATCCACCTACAAATGTGAACTGACGTTCAAAAATAAAACATTTGAAAACGGACCATTTTCCACATTTCTGAAGCATGACGTAATGGGGGGGTGTTATCTCTTTTGTCGAAAATCAGCCGTTTTTGCTCGAACATTAAATGCCTCCAAATGGTATTTAATTAACTTCCCGGGGTGAAGAAACCCTTTTTGAGAACTCAGAGTGAGTAAATTGGCCATTTTCATGCACTTTTAACCATTCCATAAATCTTGTGTTTGGGCCCCTGGAAGCATGAAAATCACTTTAAACATGCTAATTTTAGCTCTAACACTGATGATCCACCTACAAATGTGAACTGACGTTCAAAAATAAAACATTTGAAACGGACCATTTTCCACATTTCTGAAGCATGACGTAATGGGGGGGTGTTATCTCTTTTGTCGAAAATCAGCCGTTTTTGCTCGAACATTAAATGCCTCCAAATGGTATTTATTTCACTTCCCGAGCCCCTGGAAGCATGAAAATCACTTTAAACATGCTAATTTTAGCTCTAACACTGATGATCCACCTACAAATGTGAACTGACGTTCAAAAATAAAACATTTGAAAACGGACCATTTTCCACATTTCTGAAGCATGACGTAATGGGGGGGTGTTATCTCTTTTGTCGAAAATCAGCCGTTTTTGCTCGAACATTAAATGCCTCCAAATGGTATTTAATTAACTTCCCGAGCCCCTGGAAGCATGAAAATCACTTTAAACATGCTAATTTTAGCTCTAACACTGATGATCCACCTACAAATGTGAACTGACGTTCAAAAATAAAACATTTGAAAACGGACCATTTTCCACATTTCTGAAGCATGACGTAATGGGGGGTGTTATCTCTTTTGTCGAAAATCAGCCGTTTTTGCTCGAACATTAAATGCCTCCAAATGGTATTTAATTAACTTCCCGGGGTGAAGAAACCCTTTTTGAGAACTCAGAGTGAGTAAATTGGCCATTTTCATGCACTTTTAACCCATTCCATAAATCTTGTGTTTTGGGCCCCTGGAAGCATGAAAATCACTTTCAACATGCTAATTTTAGCTCTAACACTGATGATCCACCTACAAATGTGAACTGACGTTCAAAAATAAAACATTTGAAAACGGACCATTTTCCACATTTCTGAAGCATGACGTAATGGGGGGGTGTTATCTCTTTTGTCGAAAATCAGCCGTTTTTGCTCGAACAATAAATGCCTCCCAATGGTATTTAATTAACTTCCCGAGCCCCTGGAAGCATGAAAATCACTTTAAACATGCTAATTTTAGCTCTAACACTGATGATCCACCTACAAATGTGAACTGACGTTCAAAAATAAAACATTTGAAAACGGACCATTTTCCACATTTCTGAAGCATGACGTAATGGGGGGGTGTTATCTCTTTTGTCGAAAATCAGCCGTTTTTGCTCGAACATTAAATGCCTCCAAATGGTATTTAATTAACTTCCCGAGCCCCTGGAAGCATGAAAATGACTTTAAACATGCTAATTTTAGCTCTAACACTGATGATCCACCTACAAATGTGAACTGACGTTCAAAAATAAAACATTTGAAAACGGACCATTTTCCACATTTCTGAAGCATGACGTAATGGGGGGGTGTTATCTCTTTTGTCGAAAATCAGCCGTTTTTGCTCGAACATTAAATGCCTCCAAATAGTATTTAATTAACTTCCCGGGGTGAAGAAACCCTTTTTGAGAACTCAGAGTGAGTAAATTGGCCATTTTCATGCACTTTTAACCATTCCATAAATCTTGTGTTTTGGGCCCCTGGAAGCATGAAAATCACTTTAAACATGCTAATTTTAGCTCTAACACTGATGATCCACCTACAAATGTGAACTGACGTTCAAAAATAAAACATTTGAAAACGGACCATTTTCCACATTTCTGAAGCATGACGTAATGGGGGGGTGTTATCTCTTTTGTCGAAAATCAGCCGTTTTTGCTCGAACATTAAATGCCTCCAAATGGTATTTAATTAACTTCCCGAGCCCCTGGAAGCATGAAAATCACTTTAAACATGCTAATTTTAGCTCTAACACTGATGATCCACCTACAAATGTGAACTGACGTTCAAAAATAAAACATTTGAAAACGGACCATTTTCCACATTTCTGAAGCATGACGTAATGGGGGGGTGTTATCTCTTTTGTCGAAAATCAGCCGTTTTTGCTCGAACATTAAATGCCTCCAAATGGTATTTAATTAACTTCCCGGGGTGAAGAAACCCTTTTTGAGAACTCAGAGTGAGTAAATTGGCCATTTTCATGCACTTTTAACCATTCCATAAATCTTGTGTTTTGGGCCCCTGGAAGCATGAAAATCACTTTAAACATGCTAATTTTAGCTCTAACACTGATGATCCACCTACAAATGTGAACTGACGTTCAAAAATAAAACATTTGAAAACGGACCATTTTCCACATTTCTGAAGCATGACGTAATGGGGGGGTGTTATCTCTTTTGTCGAAAATCAGCCGTTTTTGCTCGAACATTAAATGCCTCCAAATGGTATTTATTTCACTTCCCGAGCCCCTGGAAGCATGAAAATCACTTTAAACATGCTAATTTTAGCTCTAACACTGATGAACCTCCTACAAATGTGAACTGACGTTCAAAAATAAAACATTTGAAAACGGACCATTTTCCACATTTCTGAAGCATGACGTAATGGGGGGGTGTTATCTCTTTTGTCGAAAATCAGCCGTTTTTGCTCGAACATTAAATGCCTCCAAATGGTATTTAATTAACTTCCCGGGGTGAAGAAACCCTTTTTGAGAACTCAGAGTGAGTAAATTGGCCATTTTCATGCACTTTTAACCATTCCATAAATCTTGTGTTTTGGGCCCCTGGAAGCATGAAAATCACTTTAAACATGCTAATTTTAGCTCTAACACTGATGATCCACCTACAAATGTGAACTGACGTTCATAAATAAAACATTTGAAAACGGACCATTTTCCACATTTCTGAAGCATGACGTAATGGGGGGGTGTTATCTCTTTTGTCGAAAATCAGCCGTTTTTGCTCGAACATTAAATGCCTCCAAATGGTATTTATTTCACTTCCCGAGCCCCTGGAAGCATGAAAATCACTTTAAACATGCTAATTTTAGCTCTAACACTGATGATCCACCTACAAATGTGAACTGACGTTCAAAAATAAAACATTTGAAAACGGACCATTTTCCACATTTCTGAAGCATGACGTAATGGGGGGGTGTTATCTCTTTTGTCGAAAATCAGCCGTTTTTGCTCGAACATTAAATGCCTCCAAATGGTATTTAATTAACTTCCCGAGCCCCTGGAAGCATGAAAATCACTTTAAACATGCTAATTTTAGCTCTAACACTGATGATCCACCTACAAATGTGAACTGACGTTCAAAAATAAAACATTTGAAAACGGACCATTTTCCACATTTCTGAAGCATGACGTAATGGGGGGGTGTTATCTCTTTTGTCGAAAATCAGCCGTTTTTGCTCGAACATTAAATGCCTCCAAATGGTATTTAATTAACTTCCCGGAGTGAAGAAACCCTTTTTGAGAACTCAGAGTGAGTAAATTGGCCATTTTCATGCACTTTTAACCATTCCATAAATCTTGTGTTTTGGGCCCCTGGAAGCATGAAAATCACTTTAAACATGCTAATTTTAGCTCTAACACTGATGATCCACCTACAAATGTGAACTGACGTTCAAAAATAAAACATTTGAAAACGGACCATTTTCCACATTTCTGAAGCATGACGTAATGGGGGGGTGTTATCTCTTTTGTCGAAAATCAGCCGTTTTTGCTCGAACATTAAATGCCTCCAAATGGTATTTAATTAACTTCCCGAGCCCCTGGAAGCATGAAAATCACTTTAAACATGCTAATTTTAGCTCTAACACTGATGATCCACCTACAAATGTGAACTGACGTTCAAAAATAAAACATTTGAAAACGGACCATTTTCCACATTTCTGAAGCATGACGTAATGGGGGGGTGTTATCTCTTTTGTCGAAAATCAGCCGTTTTTGCTCGAACATTAAATGCCTCCAAATGGTATTTAATTAACTTCCCGGGGTGAAGAAACCCTTTTTGAGAACTCAGAGTGAGTAAATTGGCCATTTTCATGCACTTTTAACCATTCCATAAATCTTGTGTTTTGGGCCCCTGGAAGCATGAAAATCACTTTAAACATGCTAATTTTAGCTCTAACACTGATGATCCACCTACAAATGTGAACTGACGTTCAAAAATAAAACATTTGAAAACGGACCATTTTCCACATTTCTGAAGCATGACGTAATGGGGGGGTGTTATCTCTTTTGTCGAAAATCAGCCGTTTTTGCTCGAACATTAAATGCCTCCAAATGGTATTTATTTCACTTCCCGAGCCCCTGGAAGCATGAAAATCACTTTAAACATGCTAATTTTAGCTCTAACACTGATGATCCACCTACAAATGTGAACTGACGTTCAAAAATAAAACATTTGAAAACGGACCATTTTCCACATTTCTGAAGCATGACGTAATGGGGGGGTGTTATCTCTTTTGTCGAAAATCAGCCGTTTTTGCTCGAACATTAAATGCCTCCAAATGGTATTTAATTAACTTCCCGAGCCCCTGGAAGCATGAAAATCACTTTAAACATGCTAATTTTAGCTCTAACACTGATGATCCACCTACAAATGTGAACTGACGTTCAAAAATAAAACATTTGAAAACGGACCATTTTCCACATTTCTGAAGCATGACGTAATGGGGGGGTGTTATCTCTTTTGTCGAAAATCAGCCGTTTTTGCTCGAACATTAAATGCCTCCAAATGGTATTTAATTAACTTCCCGGGGTGAAGAAACCCTTTTTGAGAACTCAGAGTGAGTAAATTGGCCATTTTCATGCACTTTTAACCATTCCATAAATCTTGTGTTTTGGGCCCCTGGAAGCATGAAAATCACTTTAAACATGCTAATTTTAGCTCTAACACTGATGATCCACCTACAAATGTGAACTGACGTTCAAAAATAAAACATTTGAAAACGGACCATTTTCCACATTTCTGAAGCATGACGTAATGGGGGGGTGTTATCTCTTTTGTCGAAAATCAGCCGTTTTTGCTCGAACATTAAATGCCTCCAAATGGTATTTAATTAACTTCCCGAGCCCCTGGAAGCATGAAAATCACTTTAAACATGCTAATTTTAGCTCTAACACTGATGATCCACCTAGAAATGTGAACTGACGTTCAAAAATAAAACATTTGAAAACGGACCATTTTCCACATTTCTGAAGCATGACGTAATGGGGGGGTGTTATCTCTTTTGTCGAAAATCAGCCGTTTTTGCTCGAACATTAAATGCCTCTAAATGGTATTTATTTCACTTCACGAGCCCCTGGAAGCATGAAAATCACTTTAAACATGCTAATTTTAGCTCTAACACTGATGATCCACCTACAAATGTGAACTGACGTTCAAAAATAAAACATTTGAAAACTGACCATTTTCCACATTTCTGAAGCATGACGTAATGGGGGGGTGTTATCTCTTTTGTCGAAAATCAGCCGTTTTTGCTCGAACATTAAATGCCTCCAAATGGTATTTAATTAACTTCCCGAGCCCCTGGAAGCATGAAAATCACTTTAAACATGCTAATTTTAGCTCTAACACTGATGATCCACCTACAAATGTGAACTGACGTTCAAAAATAAAACATTTGAAAATGGACCATTTTCCACATTTCTGAAGCATGACGTAATGGGGGGGTGTTATCTCTTTTGTCGAAAATCAGCCGTTTTTGCTCGAACATTAAATGCCTCCAAATGGTATTTAATTAACTTCCCGGGGTGAAGAAACCCTTTTTGAGAACTCAGAGTAAGTAAATTGGCCATTTTCATGCACTTTTAACCATTCCATAAATCTTGTGTTTTGCGCCCCTGGAAGCAGGAAAATCACTTTAAACATGCTAATTTTAGCTCTAACACTGATGATCCACCTACAAATGTGAACTGACGTTCAAAAATAAAACATTTGAAAACGGACCATTTTCCACATTTCTGAAGCATGACGTAATGGGGGGGTGTTATCTCTTTTGTCGAAAATCAGCCGTTTTTGCTCGAACATTAAATGCCTCCAAATGGTATTTAATTAACTTCCCGAACCCCTGGAAGCATGAAAATCACTTTAAACATGCTAATTTTAGCTCTAACACTGATGATCCACCTACAAATGTGAACTGACGTTCAAAAATAAAACATTTGAAAACGGACCATTTTCCACATTTCTGAAGCATGACGTAATGGGGGGGTGTTATCTCTTTTGTCGAAAATCAGCCGTTTTTGCTCGAACAATAAATGCCTCCAAATGGTATTTAATTAACTTCCCGGGGTGAAGAAACCCTTTTTGAGAACTCAGAGTGAGTAAATTGGCCATTTTCATGCACTTTTACCCATTCCATAAATCTTGTGTTTTGGGCCCCTGGAAGCATGAAAATCACTTTCAACATGCTAATTTTAGCTCTAACACTGATGATCCACCTACAAATGTGAACTGACGTTCAAAAATAAAACATTTGAAAACGGACCATTTTCCACATTTCTGAAGCATGACGTAATGGGGGGGTGTTATCTCTTTTGTCGAAAATCAGCCGTTTTTGCTCGAACAATAAATGCCTCCCAATGGTATTTAATTAACTTCCCGAGCCCCTGGAAGCATGAAAATCACTTTAAACATGCTAATTTTAGCTCTAACACTGATGATCCACCTACAAATGTGAACTGACGTTCAAAAATAAAACATTTGAAAACGGACCATTTTCCACATTTCTGAAGCATGACGTAATGGGGGGGTGTTATCTCTTTTGTCGAAAATCAGCCGTTTTTGCTCGAACATTAAATGCCTCCAAATGGTATTTAATTAACTTCCCGAGCCCCTGGAAGCATGAAAATCACTTTAAACATGCTAATTTTAGCTCTAACACTGATGATCCACCTACAAATGTGAACTGACGTTCAAAAATAAAACATTTGAAAACGGACCATTTTCCACATTTCTGAAGCATGACGTAATGGGGGGGTGTTATCTCTTTTGTCGAAAATCAGCCGTTTTTGCTCGAACATTAAATGCCTCCAAATAGTATTTAATTAACTTCCCGGGGTGAAGAAACCCTTTTTGAGAACTCAGAGTGAGTAAATTGGCCATTTTCATGCACTTTTAACCATTCCATAAATCTTGTGTTTTGGGCCCCTGGAAGCATGAAAATCACTTTAAACATGCTAATTTTAGCTCTAACACTGATGATCCACCTACAAATGTGAACTGACGTTCAAAAATAAAACATTTGAAAACGGACCATTTTCCACATTTCTGAAGCATGACGTAATGGGGGGGTGTTATCTCTTTTGTCGAAAATCAGCCGTTTTTGCTCGAACATTAAATGCCTCCAAATGGTATTTAATTAACTTCCCGAGCCCCTGGAAGCATGAAAATCACTTTAAACATGCTAATTTTAGCTCTAACACTGATGATCCACCTACAAATGTGAACTGACGTTCAAAAATAAAACATTTGAAAACGGACCATTTTCCACATTTCTGAAGCATGACGTAATGGGGGGGTGTTATCTCTTTTGTCGAAAATCAGCCGTTTTTGCTCGAACATTAAATGCCTCCAAATGGTATTTAATTAACTTCCCGGGGTGAAGAAACCCTTTTTGAGAACTCAGAGTGAGTAAATTGGCCATTTTCATGCACTTTTAACCATTCCATAAATCTTGTGTTTTGGGCCCCTGGAAGCATGAAAATCACTTTAAACATGCTAATTTTAGCTCTAACACTGATGATCCACCTACAAATGTGAACTGACGTTCAAAAATAAAACATTTGAAAACGGACCATTTTCCACATTTCTGAAGCATGACGTAATGGGGGGGTGTTATCTCTTTTGTCGAAAATCAGCCGTTTTTGCTCGAACATTAAATGCCTCCAAATGGTATTTATTTCACTTCCCGAGCCCCTGGAAGCATGAAAATCACTTTAAACATGCTAATTTTAGCTCTAACACTGATGATCCACCTACAAATGTGAACTGACGTTCAAAAATAAAACATTTGAAAACGGACCATTTTCCACATTTCTGAAGCATGACGTAATGGGGGGGTGTTATCTCTTTTGTCGAAAATCAGCCGTTTTTGCTCGAACATTAAATGCCTCCAAATGGTATTTAATTAACTTCCCGAGCCCCTGGAAGCATGAAAATCACTTTAAACATGCTAATTTTAGCTCTAACACTGATGATCCACCTACAAATGTGAACTGACGTTCAAAAATAAAACATTTGAAAACGGACCATTTTCCACATTTCTGAAGCATGACGTAATGGGGGGATGTTATCTCTTTTGTCGAAAATCAGCCGTTTTTGCTCGAACATTAAATGCCTCCAAATGGTATTTAATTAACTTCCCGGGGTGAAGAAACCCTTTTTGAGAACTCAGAGTGAGTAAATTGGCCATTTTCATGCACTTTTAACCATTCCATAAATCTTGTGTTTTGGGCCCCTGGAAGCATGAAAATCACTTTAAACATGCTAATTTTAGCTCTAACACTGATGATCCACCTACAAATGTGAACTGACGTTCAAAAATAAAACATTTGAAAACGGACCATTTTCCACATTTCTGAAGCATGACGTAATGGGGGGGTGTTATCTCTTTTGTCGAAAATCAGCCGTTTTTGCTCGAACATTAAATGCCTCCAAATGGTATTTAATTAACTTCCCGAGCCCCTGGAAGCATGAAAATCACTTTAAACATGCTAATTTTAGCTCTAACACTGATGATCCACCTACAAATGTGAACTGACGTTCAAAAATAAAACATTTGAAAACGGACCATTTTCCACATTTCTGAAGCATGACGTAATGGGGGGGTGTTATCTCTTTTGTCGAAAATCAGCCGTTTTTGCTCGAACATTAAATGCCTCCAAATGGTATTTATTTCACTTCCCGAGCCCCTGGAAGCATGAAAATCACTTTAAACATGATAATTTTAGCTCTAACACTGATGATCCACCTACAAATGTGAACTGACGTTCAAAAATAAAACATTTGAAAACGGACCATTTTCCACATTTCTGAAGCATGACGTAATGGGGGGGTGTTATCTCTTTTGTCGAAAATCAGCCGTTTTTGCTCGAACATTAAATGCCTCCAAATGGTATTTAATTAACTTCCCGAGCCCCTGGAAGCATGAAAATCACTTTAAACATGCTAATTTTAGCTCTAACACTGATGATCCACCTACAAATGTGAACTGAAGTTCAAAAATAAAACATTTGAAAACGGACCATTTTCCACATTTCTGAAGCATGACGTAATGGGGGGGTGTTATCTCTTTTGTCGAAAATCAGCCGTTTTTGCTCGAACATTAAATGCCTCCAAATGGTATTTAATTAACTTCCCGGGGTGAAGAAACCCTTTTTGAGAACTCAGAGTGAGTAAATTGGCCATTTTCATGCACTTTTAACCATTCCATAAATCTTGTGTTTTGGGCCCCTGGAAGCATGAAAATCACTTTAAACATGCTAATTTTAGCTCTAACACTGATGATCCACCTACAAATGTGAAATGACGTTCAAAAATAAAACATTTGAAAACGGACCATTTTCCACATTTCTGAAGCATGACGTAATGGGGGGGTGTTATCTCTTTTGTCGAAAATCAGCCGTTTTTGCTCGAACATTAAATGCCTCCAAATGGTATTTATTTCACTTCCCGAGCCCCTGGAAGCATGAAAATCACTTTAAACATGCTAATTTTAGCTCTAACACTGATGATCCACCTAGAAATGTGAACTGACGTTCAAAAATAAAACATTTGAAAACGGACCATTTTCCACATTTCTGAAGCATGACGTAATGGGGGGGTGTTATCTCTTTTGTCGAAAATCAGCCGTTTTTGCTCGAACATTAAATGCCTCCAAATGGTATTTATTTCACTTCGCGAGCCCCTGGAAGCATGAAAATCACTTTAAACATGCTAATTTTAGCTCTAACACTGATGATCCACCTACAAATGTGAACTGACGTTCAAAAATAAAACATTTGAAAACTGACCATTTTCCACTTTTCTGAAGCATGACGTAATGGGGGGGTGTTATCTCTTTTGTCGAAAATCAGCCGTTTTTGCTCGAACATTAAATGCCTCCAAATGGTATTTATTTCACTTCCCGAGCCCCTGGAAGCATGAAAATCACTTTAAACATGCTAATTTTAGCTCTAACACTGATGATCCACCTACAAATGTGAACTGACGTTCAAAAATAAAACATTTGAAAACGGACCATTTTCCACATTTCTGAAGCATGACGTAATGGGGGGGTGTTATCTCTTTTGTCGAAAATCAGCCGTTTTTGCTCGAACATTAAATGCCTCCAAATGATATTTAATTAACTTCCCGAGCCCCTGGAAGCATGAAAATCACTTTAAACATACTAATTTTAGCTCTAACACTGATGATCTACCTACAAATGTGAACTGACGTTCAAAAATAAAACATTTGAAAACGGACCATTTTCCACATTTCTGAAGCATGACGTAATGGGGGGGTGTTATCTCTTTTGTCGAAAATCAGCCGTTTTTGCTCGAACATTAAATGCCTCCAAATGGTATTTAATTAACTTCCCGGGGTGAAGAAACCCTTTTTGAGAACTCAGAGTGAGTAAATTGGCCATTTTCATGCACTTTTAACCATTCCATAAATCTTGTGTTTTGCGCCCCTGGAAGCAGGAAAATCACTTTAAACATGCTAATTTTAGCTCTAACACTGATGATCCACCTACAAATGTGAACTGACGTTCAAAAATAAAACATTTGAAAACGGACCATTTTCCACATTTCTGAAGCATGACGTAATGGGGGGGTGTTATCTCTTTTGTCGAAAATCAGCCGTTTTTGCTCGAACATTAAATGCCTCCAAATGGTATTTATTTCACTTCCCGAGCCCCTGGAAGCATGAAAATCACTTTAAACATGCTAATTTTAGCTCTAACACTGATGATCCACCTACAAATGTGAACTGACGTTCAAAAATAAAACATTTGAAAACGGACCATTTTCCACATTTCTGAAGCATGACGTAATGGGGGGGTGTTATCTCTTTTGTCGAAAATCAGCCGTTTTTGCTCGAACATTAAATGCCTCCAAATGGTATTTATTTCACTTCCCGAGCCCCTGGAAACATGAAAATCACTTTAAACATGCTAATTTTAGCTCTAACACTGATGATCCACCTACAAATGTGAACTGACGTTCAAAAATAAAACATTTGAAAACGGACCATTTTCCACATTTCTGAAGCATGACGTAATGGGGGGGTGTTATCTCTTTTTTCGAAAATCAGCCGTTTTTGCTCGAACATTAAATGCCTCCAAATGGTATTTATTTCACTTCCCGAGCCCCTGGAAGCATGAAAATCACTTTAAACATGCTAATTTTAGCTCTAACACTGATGATCCACCTACAAATGTGAACTGACGTTCAAAAATAAAACATTTGAAAACGGACCATTTTCCACATTTCTGAAGCATGACGTAATGGGGGGGTGTTATCTCTTTTGTCGAAAATCAGCCGTTTTTGCTCGAACATTAAATGCCTCCAAATGGTATTTAATTAACTTCCCGGGGTGAAGAAACCCTTTTTGAGAACTCAGAGTGAGTAAATTGGCCATTTTCATGCACTTTTAACCATTCCATAAATCTTGTGTTTTGCGCCCCTGGAAGCAGGAAAATCACTTTAAACATGCTAATTTTAGCTCTAACACTGATGATCCACCTACAAATGTGAACTGACGTTCAAAAATAAAACATTTGAAAACGGACCATTTTCCACATTTCTGAAGCATGACGTAATGGGGGGGTGTTATCTCTTTTGTCGAAAATCAGCCGTTTTTGCTCGAACATTAAATGCCTCCAAATGGTATTTATTTCACTTCCCGAGCCCCTGGAAGCATGAAAATCACTTTAAACATGCTAATTTTAGCTCTAACACTGATGATCCACCTACAAATGTGAACTGACGTTCAAAAATAAAACATTTGAAAACGGACCATTTTCCACATTTCTGAAGCATGACGTAATGGGGGGGTGTTATCTCTTTTGTCGAAAATCAGCCGTTTTTGCTCGAACATTAAATGCCTCCAAATGGTATTTAATTAACTTCCCGAGCCCCTGGAAGCATGAAAATCACTTTAAACATGCTAATTTTAGCTCTAACACTGATGATCCACCTACAAATGTGAACTGACGTTCAAAAATAAAACATTTGAAAACGGACCATTTTCCACATTTCTGAAGCATGACGTAATGGGGGGGTGTTATCTCTTTTGTCGAAAATCAGCCGTTTTTGCTCGAACATTAAATGCCTCCAAATGGTATTTAATTAACTTCCCGGGGTGAAGAAACCCTTTTTGAGAACTCAGAGTGAGTAAATTGGCCATTTTCATGCACTTTTAACCATTCCATAAATCTTGTGTTTTGGGCCCCTGGAAGCATGAAAATCACTTTAAACATGCTAATTTTAGCTCTAACACTGATGATCCACCTACAAATGTGAACTGACGTTCAAAAATAAAACATTTGAAAACGGACCATTTTCCACATTTCTGAAGCATGACGTAATGGGGGGGTGTTATCTCTTTTGTCGAAAATCAGCCGTTTTTGCTCGAACATTACATGCCTCCAAATGGTATTTAATTAACTTCCCGAGCCCCTGGAAGCATGAAAATCACTTTAAACATGCTAATTTTAGCTCTAACACTGATGATCCACCTACAAATGTGAACTGACGTTCAAAAATAAAACATTTGAAAACGGACCATTTTCCACATTTCTGAAGCATGACGTAATGGGGGGGTGTTATCTCTTTTGTCGAAAATCAGCCGTTTTTGCTCGAACATTAAATGCCTCCAAATGGTATTTAATTAACTTCCCGAGCCCCTGGAAGCATGAAAATCACTTTAAACATGCTAATTTTAGCTCTAACACTGATGATCCACCTACAAATGTGAACTGACGTTCAAAAATAAAACATTTGAAAACGGACCATTTTCCACATTTCTGAAGCATGACGTAATGGGGGGGTGTTATCTCTTTTGTCGAAAATCAGCCGTTTTTGCTCGAACATTAAATGCCTCCAAATGGTATTTAATTAACTTCCCGGGGTGAAGAAACCCTTTTTGAGAACTCAGAGTGAGTAAATTGGCCATTTTCATGCACTTTTAACCATTCCATAAATCTTGTGTTTTGGGCCCCTGGAAGCATGAAAATCACTTTAAACATGCTAATTTTAGCTCTAACACTGATGATCCACCTACAAATGTGAACTGACGTTCAAAAATAAAACATTTGAAAACGGACCATTTTCCACATTTCTGAAGCATGACGTAATGGGGGGGTGTTATCTCTTTTGTCGAAAATCAGCCGTTTTTGCTCGAACATTAAATGCCTCCAAATGGTATTTAATTAACTTCCCGAGCCCCTGGAAGCATGAAAATCACTTTAAACATGCTAATTTTAGCTCTAACACTGATGATCCACCTACAAATGTGAACTGACGTTCAAAAATAAAACATTTGAAAACGGACCATTTTCCACATTTCTGAAGCATGACGTAATGGGGGGGTGTTATCTCTTTTGTCGAAAATCAGCCGTTTTTGCTCGAACATTAAATGCCTCCAAATGGTATTTATTTCACTTCCCGAGCCCCTGGAAGCATGAAAATCACTTTAAACATGCTAATTTTAGCTCTAACACTGATGATCCACCTACAAATGTGAACTGACGTTCAAAAATAAAACATTTGAAAACGGACCATTTTCCACATTTCTGAAGCATGACGTAATGGGGGGGTGTTATCTCTTTTGTCGAAAATCAGCCGTTTTTGCTCGAACATTAAATGCCTCCAAATGGTATTTAATTAACTTCCCGAGCCCCTGGAAGCATGAAAATCACTTTAAACATGCTAATTTTAGCTCTAACACTGATGATCCACCTACAAATGTGAACTGACGTTCAAAAATAAAACATTTGAAAACGGACCATTTTCCACATTTCTGAAGCATGACGTAATGGGGGGGTGTTATCTCTTTTGTCGAAAATCAGCCGTTTTTGCTCGAACATTAAATGCCTCCAAATGGTATTTAATTAACTTCCCGGGGTGAAGAAACCCTTTTTGAGAACTCAGAGTGAGTAAATTGGCCATTTTCATGCACTTTTAACCATTCCATAAATCTTGTGTTTTGGGCCCCTGGAAGCATGAAAATCACTTTAAACATGCTAATTTTAGCTCTAACACTGATGATCCACCTACAAATGTGAAATGACGTTCAAAAATAAAACATTTGAAAACGGACCATTTTCCACATTTCTGAAGCATGACGTAATGGGGGGGTGTTATCTCTTTTGTCGAAAATCAGCCGTTTTTGCTCGAACATTAAATGCCTCCAAATGGTATTTATTTCACTTCCCGAGCCCCTGGAAGCATGAAAATCACTTTAAACATGCTAATTTTAGCTCTAACACTGATGATCCACCTAGAAATGTGAACTGACGTTCAAAAATAAAACATTTGAAAACGGACCATTTTCCACATTTCTGAAGCATGACGTAATGGGGGGGTGTTATCTCTTTTGTCGAAAATCAGCCGTTTTTGCTCGAACATTAAATGCCTCCAAATGGTATTTATTTCACTTCGCGAGCCCCTGGAAGCATGAAAATCACTTTAAACATGCTAATTTTAGCTCTAACACTGATGATCCACCTACAAATGTGAACTGACGTTCAAAAATAAAACATTTGAAAACTGACCATTTTCCACTTTTCTGAAGCATGACGTAATGGGGGGGTGTTATCTCTTTTGTCGAAAATCAGCCGTTTTTGCTCGAACATTAAATGCCTCCAAATGGTATTTATTTCACTTCCCGAGCCCCTGGAAGCATGAAAATCACTTTAAACATGCTAATTTTAGCTCTAACACTGATGATCCACCTACAAATGTGAACTGACGTTCAAAAATAAAACATTTGAAAACGGACCATTTTCCACATTTCTGAAGCATGACGTAATGGGGGGGTGTTATCTCTTTTGTCGAAAATCAGCCGTTTTTGCTCGAACATTAAATGCCTCCAAATGATATTTAATTAACTTCCCGAGCCCCTGGAAGCATGAAAATCACTTTAAACATACTAATTTTAGCTCTAACACTGATGATCTACCTACAAATGTGAACTGACGTTCAAAAATAAAACATTTGAAAACGGACCATTTTCCACATTTCTGAAGCATGACGTAATGGGGGGGTGTTATCTCTTTTGTCGAAAATCAGCCGTTTTTGCTCGAACATTAAATGCCTCCAAATGGTATTTAATTAACTTCCCGGGGTGAAGAAACCCTTTTTGAGAACTCAGAGTGAGTAAATTGGCCATTTTCATGCACTTTTAACCATTCCATAAATCTTGTGTTTTGCGCCCCTGGAAGCAGGAAAATCACTTTAAACATGCTAATTTTAGCTCTAACACTGATGATCCACCTACAAATGTGAACTGACGTTCAAAAATAAAACATTTGAAAACGGACCATTTTCCACATTTCTGAAGCATGACGTAATGGGGGGGTGTTATCTCTTTTGTCGAAAATCAGCCGTTTTTGCTCGAACATTAAATGCCTCCAAATGGTATTTATTTCACTTCCCGAGCCCCTGGAAGCATGAAAATCACTTTAAACATGCTAATTTTAGCTCTAACACTGATGATCCACCTACAAATGTGAACTGACGTTCAAAAATAAAACATTTGAAAACGGACCATTTTCCACATTTCTGAAGCATGACGTAATGGGGGGGTGTTATCTCTTTTGTCGAAAATCAGCCGTTTTTGCTCGAACATTAAATGCCTCCAAATGGTATTTATTTCACTTCCCGAGCCCCTGGAAGCATGAAAATCACTTTAAACATGCTAATTTTAGCTCTAACACTGATGATCCACCTACAAATGTGAACTGACGTTCAAAAATAAAACATTTGAAAACGGACCATTTTCCACATTTCTGAAGCATGACGTAATGGGGGGGTGTTATCTCTTTTGTCGAAAATCAGCCGTTTTTGCTCGAACATTAAATGCCTCCAAATGGTATTTATTTCACTTCCCGAGCCCCTGGAAGCATGAAAATCACTTTAAACATGCTAATTTTAGCTCTAACACTGATGATCCACCTACAAATGTGAACTGACGTTCAAAAATAAAACATTTGAAAACGGACCATTTTCCACATTTCTGAAGCATGACGTAATGGGGGGGTGTTATCTCTTTTGTCGAAAATCAGCCGTTTTTGCTCGAACATTAAATGCCTCCAAATGGTATTTAATTAACTTCCCGAGCCCCTGGAAGCATGAAAACCACTTTAAACATACTAATTTTAGCTCTAACACTGATGATCCACCTACAAATGTGAACTGACGTTCAAAAATAAAACATTTGAAAACGGACCATTTTCCACATTTCTGAAGCATGACGTAATGGGGGGGTGTTATCTCTTTTGTCGAAAATCAGCCGTTTTTGCTCGAACATTAAATGCCTCCAAATGGTATTTATTTCACTTCCCGAGCCCCTGGAAGCATGAAAATCACTTTAAACATGCTAATTTTAGCTCTAACACTGATGATCCACCTACAAATGTGAACTGACGTTCAAAAATAAAACATTTGAAAACGGACCATTTTCCACATTTCTGAAGCATGACGTAATGGGGGGGTGTTATCTCTTTTGTCGAAAATCAGCCGTTTTTGCTCGAACATTAAATGCCTCCAAATGGTATTTATTTCACTTCCCGAGCCCCTGGAAGCATGAAAATCACTTTAAACATGCTAATTTTAGCTCTAACACTGATGATCCACCTACAAATGTGAACTGACGTTCAAAAATAAAACATTTGAAAACGGACCATTTTCCACATTTCTGAAGCATGACGTAATGGGGGGGTGTTATCTCTTTTGTCGAAAATCAGCCGTTTTTGCTCGAACATTAAATGCCTCCAAATGGTATTTAATTAACTTCCCGAGCCCCTGGAAGCATGAAAACCACTTTAAACATACTAATTTTAGCTCTAACACTGATGATCCACCTACAAATGTGAACTGACGTTCAAAAATAAAACATTTGAAAACGGACCATTTTCCACATTTCTGAAGCATGACGTAATGGGGGGGTGTTATCTCTTTTGTCGAAAATCAGCCGTTTTTGCTCGAACATTAAATGCCTCCAAATGGTATTTAATTAACTTCCCGGGGTGAAGAAACCCTTTTTGAGAACTCAGAGTGAGTAAATTGGCCATTTTCATGCACTTTTAACCATTCCATAAATCTTGTGTTTTGCGCCCCTGGAAGCAGGAAAATCACTTTAAACATGCTAATTTTAGCTCTAACACTGATGATCCACCTACAAATGTGAACTGACGTTCAAAAATAAAACATTTGAAAACGGACCATTTTCCACATTTCTGAAGCATGACGTAATGGGGGGGTGTTATCTCTTTTGTCGAAAATCAGCCGTTTTTGCTCGAACATTAAATGCCTCCAAATGGTATTTATTTCACTTCCCGAGCCCCTGGAAGCATGAAAATCACTTTAAACATGCTAATTTTAGCTCTAACACTGATGATCCACCTACAAATGTGAACTGACGTTCAAAAATAAAACATTTGAAAACGGACCATTTTCCACATTTCTGAAGCATGACGTAATGGGGGGGTGTTATCTCTTTTGTCGAAAATCAGCCGTTTTTGCTCGAACATTAAATGCCTCCAAATGGTATTTAATTAACTTCCCGGGGTTAAGAAACCCTTTTTGAGAACTCAGAGTGAGTAAATTGGCCATTTTCATGCACTTTTAACCATTCCATAAATCTTGTGTTTTGGGCCCCTGGAAGCATGAAAATCACTTTAAACATGCTAATTTTAGCTCTAACACTGATGATCCTCCTACAAATGTGAACTGACGTTCAAAAATAAAACATTTGAAAACGGACCATTTTCCACATTTCTGAAGCATGACGTAATGGGGGGGTGTTATCTCTTTTGTCGAAAATCAGCCGTTTTTGCTCGAACATTAAATGCCTCCAAATGGTATTTATTTCACTTCCCGAGCCCCTGGAAGCATGAAAATCACTTTAAACATGCTAATTTTAGCTCTAACACTGATGATCCACCTACAAATGTGAACTGACGTTCAAAAATAAAACATTTGAAAACGGACCATTTTCCACATTTCTGAAGCATGACGTAATGGGGGGGTGTTATCTCTTTTGTCGAAAATCAGCCGTTTTTGCTCGAACATTAAATGCCTCCAAATGGTATTTAATTAACTTCCCGAGCCCCTGGAAGCATGAAAATCACTTTAAACATGCTAATTTTAGCTCTAACACTGATGATCCACCTACAAATGTGAACTGACGTTCAAAAATAAAACATTTGAAAACGGACCATTTTCCACATTTCTGAAGCATGACGTAATGGGGGGGTGTTATCTCTTTTGTCGAAAATCAGCCGTTTTTGCTCGAACATTAAATGCCTCCAAATGGTATTTAATTAACTTCCCGGGGTGAAGAAACCCTTTTTGAGAACTCAGAGTGAGTAAATTGGCCATTTTCATGCACTTTTAACCATTCCATAAATCTTGTGTTTTGGGCCCCTGGAAGCATGAAAATCACTTTAAACATGCTAATTTTAGCTCTAACACTGATGATCCACCTACAAATGTGAACTGACGTTCAAAAATAAAACATTTGAAAACGGACCATTTTCCACATTTCTGAAGCATGACGTAATGGGGGGGTGTTATCTCTTTTGTCGAAAATCAGCCGTTTTTGCTCGAACATTACATGCCTCCAAATGGTATTTAATTAACTTCCCGAGCCCCTGGAAGCATGAAAATCACTTTAAACATGCTAATTTTAGCTCTAACACTGATGATCCACCTACAAATGTGAACTGACGTTCAAAAATAAAACATTTGAAAACGGACCATTTTCCACATTTCTGAAGCATGACGTAATGGGGGGGTGTTATCTCTTTTGTCGAAAATCAGCCGTTTTTGCTCGAACATTAAATGCCTCCAAATGGTATTTAATTAACTTCCCGAGCCCCTGGAAGCATGAAAATCACTTTAAACATGCTAATTTTAGCTCTAACACTGATGATCCACCTACAAATGTGAACTGACGTTCAAAAATAAAACATTTGAAAACGGACCATTTTCCACATTTCTGAAGCATGACGTAATGGGGGGGTGTTATCTCTTTTGTCGAAAATCAGCCGTTTTTGCTCGAACATTAAATGCCTCCAAATGGTATTTAATTAACTTCCCGGGGTGAAGAAACCCTTTTTCAGAACTCAGAGTGAGTAAATTGGCCATTTTCATGCACTTTTAACCATTCCATAAATCTTGTGTTTTGGGCCCCTGGAAGCATGAAAATCACTTTAAACATGCTAATTTTAGCTCTAACACTGATGATCCACCTACAAATGTGAACTGACGTTCAAAAATAAAACATTTGAAAACGGACCATTTTCCACATTTCTGAAGCATGACGTAATGGGGGGGTGTTATCTCTTTTGTCGAAAATCAGCCGTTTTTGCTCGAACATTAAATGCCTCCAAATGGTATTTAATTAACTTCCCGAGCCCCTGGAAGCATGAAAATCACTTTAAACATGCTAATTTTAGCTCTAACACTGATGATCCACCTAGAAATGTGAACTGACGTTCAAAAATAAAACATTTGAAAACGGACCATTTTCCACATTTCTGAAACATGACGTAATGGGGGGGTGTTATCTCTTTTGTCGAAAATCAGCCGTTTTTGCTCGAACATTAAATGCCTCCAAATGGTATTTATTTCACTTCGCGAGCCCCTGGAAGCATGAAAATCACTTTAAACATGCTAATTTTAGCTCTAACACTGATGATCCACCTACAAATGTGAACTGACGTTCAAAAATAAAACATTTGAAAACTGACCATTTTCCACATTTCTGAAGCATGACGTAATGGGGGGGTGTTATCTCTTTTGTCGAAAATCAGCCGTTTTTGCTCGAACATTAAATGCCTCCAAATGGTATTTAATTAACTTCCGGGGTGAAGAAACCCTTTTTGAGAACTCAGAGTGAGTAAATTGGCCATTTTCATGCACTTTTAACCATTCCATAAATCTTGTGTTTTGCGCCCCTGGAAGCAGGAAAATCACTTTAAACATGCTAATTTTAGCTCTAACACTGATGATCCACCTACAAATGTGAACTGACGTTCAAAAATAAAACATTTGAAAACGGACCATTTTCCACATTTCTGAAGCATGACGTAATGGGGGGGTGTTATCTCTTTTGTCGAAAATCAGCCGTTTTTGCTCGAACATTAAATGCCTCCAAATGGTATTTAATTAACTTCCCGAACCCCTGGAAGCATGAAAATCACTTTAAACATGCTAATTTTAGCTCTAACACTGATGATCCACCTACAAATGTGAACTGACATTCAAAAATAAAACATTTGAAAACGGACCATTTTCCACATTTCTGAAGCATGACGTAATGGGGGGGTGTTATCTCTTTTGTCGAAAATCAGCCGTTTTTGCTCGAACATTAAATGCCTCCAAATGGTATTTAATTAACTTCCCGGGGTGAAGAAACCCTTTTTGAGAACTCAGAGTGAGTAAATTGGCCATTTTCATGCACTTTTACCCATTCCATAAATCTTGTGTTTTGGGCCCCTGGAAGCATGAAAATCACTTTCAACATGCTAATTTTAGCTCTAACACTGATGATCCACCTACAAATGTGAACTGACGTTCAAAAATAAAACATTTGAAAACGGACCATTTTCCACATTTCTGAAGCATGACGTAATGGGGGGGTGTTATCTCTTTTGTCGAAAATCAGCCGTTTTTGCTCGAACAATAAATGCCTCCCAATGGTATTTAATTAACTTCCCGAGCCCCTGGAAGCATGAAAATCACTTTAAACATGCTAATTTTAGCTCTAACACTGATGATCCACCTACAAATGTGAACTGACGTTCAAAAATAAAACATTTGAAAACGGACCATTTTCCACATTTCTGAAGCATGACGTAATGGGGGGGTGTTATCTCTTTTGTCGAAAATCAGCCGTTTTTGCTCGAACATTAAATGCCTCCAAATGGTATTTAATTAACTTCCCGAGCCCCTGGAAGCATGAAAATGACTTTAAACATGCTAATTTTAGCTCTAACACTGATGATCCACCTACAAATGTGAACTGACGTTCAAAAATAAAACATTTGAAAACGGACCATTTTCCACATTTCTGAAGCATGACGTAATGGGGGGGTGTTATCTCTTTTGTCGAAAATCAGCCGTTTTTGCTCGAACATTAAATGCCTCCAAATAGTATTTAATTAACTTCCCGGGGTGAAGAAACCCTTTTTGAGAACTCAGAGTGAGTAAATTGGCCATTTTCATGCACTTTTAACCATTCCATAAATCTTGTGTTTTGGGCCCCTGGAAGCATGAAAATCACTTTAAACATGCTAATTTTAGCTCTAACACTGATGATCCACCTACAAATGTGAACTGACGTTCAAAAATAAAACATTTGAAAACGGACCATTTTCCACATTTCTGAAGCATGACGTAATGGGGGGGTGTTATCTCTTTTGTCGAAAATCAGCCGTTTTTGCTCGAACATTAAATGCCTCCAAATGGTATTTAATTAACTTCCCGAGCCCCTGGAAGCATGAAAATCACTTTAAACATGCTAATTTTAGCTCTAACACTGATGATCCACCTACAAATGTGAACTGACGTTCAAAAATAAAACATTTGAAAACGGACCATTTTCCACATTTCTGAAGCATGACGTAATGGGGGGGTGTTATCTCTTTTGTCGAAAATCAGCCGTTTTTGCTCGAACATTAAATGCCTCCAAATGGTATTTAATTAACTTCCCGGGGTGAAGAAACCCTTTTTGAGAACTCAGAGTGAGTAAATTGGCCATTTTCATGCACTTTTAACCATTCCATAAATCTTGTGTTTTGGGCCCCTGGAAGCATGAAAATCACTTTAAACATGCTAATTTTAGCTCTAACACTGATGATCCACCTACAAATGTGAACTGACGTTCATAAATAAAACATTTGAAAACGGACCATTTTCCACATTTCTGAAGCATGACGTAATGGGGGGGTGTTATCTCTTTTGTCGAAAATCAGCCGTTTTTGCTCGAACATTAAATGCCTCCAAATGGTATTTATTTCACTTCCCGAGCCCCTGGAAGCATGAAAATCACTTTAAACATGCTAATTTTAGCTCTAACACTGATGATCCACCTACAAATGTGAACTGACGTTCAAAAATAAAACATTTGAAAACGGACCATTTTCCACATTTCTGAAGCATGACGTAATGGGGGGGTGTTATCTCTTTTGTCGAAAATCAGCCGTTTTTGCTCGAACATTAAATGCCTCCAAATGGTATTTAATTAACTTCCCGAGCCCCTGGAAGCATGAAAATCACTTTAAACATGCTAATTTTAGCTCTAACACTGATGATCCACCTACAAATGTGAACTGACGTTCAAAAATAAAACATTTGAAAACGGACCATTTTCCACATTTCTGAAGCATGACGTAATGGGGGGGTGTTATCTCTTTTGTCGAAAATCAGCCGTTTTTGCTCGAACATTAAATGCCTCCAAATGGTATTTAATTAACTTCCCGGAGTGAAGAAACCCTTTTTGAGAACTCAGAGTGAGTAAATTGGCCATTTTCATGCACTTTTAACCATTCCATAAATCTTGTGTTTTGGGCCCATGGAAGCATGAAAATCACTTTAAACATGCTAATTTTAGCTCTAACACTGATGATCCACCTACAAATGTGAACTGACGTTCAAAAATAAAACATTTGAAAACGGACCATTTTCCACATTTCTGAAGCATGACGTAATGGGGGGGTGTTATCTCTTTTGTCGAAAATCAGCCGTTTTTGCTCGAACATTAAATGCCTCCAAATGGTATTTAATTAACTTCCCGAGCCCCTGGAAGCATGAAAATCACTTTAAACATGCTAATTTTAGCTCTAACACTGATGATCCACCTACAAATGTGAACTGACGTTCAAAAATAAAACATTTGAAAACGGACCATTTTCCACATTTCTGAAGCATGACGTAATGGGGGGGTGTTATCTCTTTTGTCGAAAATCAGCCGTTTTTGCTCGAACATTAAATGCCTCCAAATGGTATTTAATTAACTTCCCGGGGTGAAGAAACCCTTTTTGAGAACTCAGAGTGAGTAAATTGGCCATTTTCATGCACTTTTAACCATTCCATAAATCTTGTGTTTTGGGCCCCTGGAAGCATGAAAATCACTTTAAACATGCTAATTTTAGCTCTAACACTGATGATCCACCTACAAATGTGAACTGACGTTCAAAAATAAAACATTTGAAAACGGACCATTTTCCACATTTCTGAAGCATGACGTAATGGGGGGGTGTTATCTCTTTTGTCGAAAATCAGCCGTTTTTGCTCGAACATTAAATGCCTCCAAATGGTATTTATTTCACTTCCCGAGCCCCTGGAAGCATGAAAATCACTTTAAACATGCTAATTTTAGCTCTAACACTGATGATCCACCTACAAATGTGAACTGACGTTCAAAAATAAAACATTTGAAAACGGACCATTTTCCACATTTCTGAAGCATGACGTAATGGGGGGGTGTTATCTCTTTTGTCGAAAATCAGCCGTTTTTGCTCGAACATTAAATGCCTCCAAATGGTATTTAATTAACTTCCCGAGCCCCTGGAAGCATGAAAATCACTTTAAACATGCTAATTTTAGCTCTAACACTGATGATCCACCTACAAATGTGAACTGACGTTCAAAAATAAAACATTTGAAAACGGACCATTTTCCACATTTCTGAAGCATGACGTAATGGGGGGGTGTTATCTCTTTTGTCGAAAATCAGCCGTTTTTGCTCGAACATTAAATGCCTCCAAATGGTATTTAATTAACTTCCCGGGGTGAAGAAACCCTTTTTGAGAACTCAGAGTGAGTAAATTGGCCATTTTCATGCACTTTTAACCATTCCATAAATCTTGTGTTTTGGGCCCCTGGAAGCATGAAAATCACTTTAAACATGCTAATTTTAGCTCTAACACTGATGATCCACCTAGAAATGTGAACTGACGTTCAAAAATAAAACATTTGAAAACGGACCATTTTCCACATTTCTGAAGCATGACGTAATGGGGGGGTGTTCTCTCTTTTGTCGAAAATCAGCCGTTTTTGCTCGAACATTAAATGCCTCTAAATGGTATTTATTTCACTTCACGAGCCCCTGGAAGCATGAAAATCACTTTAAACATGCTAATTTTAGCTCTAACACTGATGATCCACCTACAAATGTGAACTGACGTTCAAAAATAAAACATTTGAAAACTGACCATTTTCCACATTTCTGAAGCATGACGTAATGGGGGGGTGTTATCTCTTTTGTCGAAAATCAGCCGTTTTTGCTCGAACATTAAATGCCTCCAAATGGTATTTAATTAACTTCCCGAGCCCCTGGAAGCATGAAAATCACTTTAAACATGCTAATTTTAGCTCTAACACTGATGATCCACCTACAAATGTGAACTGACGTTCAAAAATAAAACATTTGAAAATGGACCATTTTCCACATTTCTGAAGCATGACATAATGGGGGGGTGTTATCTCTTTTGTCGAAAATCAGCCGTTTTTGCTCGAACATTAAATGCCTCCAAATGGTATTTAATTAACTTCCCGGGGTGAAGAAACCCTTTTTGAGAACTCAGAGTGAGTAAATTGGCCATTTTCATGCACTTTTAACCATTCCATAAATCTTGTGTTTTGCGCCCCTGGAAGCAGGAAAATCACTTTAAACATGCTAATTTTAGCTCTAACACTGATGATCCACCTACAAATGTGAACTGACGTTCAAAAATAAAACATTTGAAAACGGACCATTTTCCACATTTCTGAAGCATGACGTAATGGGGGGGGTGTTATCTCTTTTGTCGAAAATCAGCCGTTTTTGCTCGAACATTAAATGCCTCCAAATGGTATTTAATTAACTTCCCGAACCCCTGGAAGCATGAAAATCACTTTAAACATGCTAATTTTAGCTCTAACACTGATGATCCACCTACAAATGTGAACTGACGTTCAAAAATAAAACATTTGAAAACGGACCATTTTCCACATTTCTGAAGCATGACGTAATGGGGGGGTGTTATCTCTTTTGTCGAAAATCAGCCGTTTTTGCTCGAACAATAAATGCCTCCAAATGGTATTTAATTAACTTCCCGGGGTGAAGAAACCCTTTTTGAGAACTCAGAGTGAGTAAATTGGCCATTTTCATGCACTTTTACCCATTCCATAAATCTTGTGTTTTGGGCCCCTGGAAGCATGAAAATCACTTTCAACATGCTAATTTTAGCTCTAACACTGATGATCCACCTACAAATGTGAACTGACGTTCAAAAATAAAACATTTGAAAACGGACCATTTTCCACATTTCTGAAGCATGACGTAATGGGGGGGTGTTATCTCTTTTGTCGAAAATCAGCCGTTTTTGCTCGAACAATAAATGCCTCCCAATGGTATTTAATTAACTTCCCGAGCCCCTGGAAGCATGAAAATCACTTTAAACATGCTAATTTTAGCTCTAACACTGATGATCCACCTACAAATGTGAACTGACGTTCAAAAATAAAACATTTGAAAACGGACCATTTTCCACATTTCTGAAGCATGACGTAATGGGGGGGTGTTATCTCTTTTGTCGAAAATCAGCCGTTTTTGCTCGAACATTAAATGCCTCCAAATGGTATTTAATTAACTTCCCGAGCCCCTGGAAGCATGAAAATCACTTTAAACATGCTAATTTTAGCTCTAACACTGATGATCCACCTACAAATGTGAACTGACGTTCAAAAATAAAACATTTGAAAACGGACCATTTTCCACATTTCTGAAGCATGACGTAATGGGGGGGTGTTATCTCTTTTGTCGAAAATCAGCCGTTTTTGCTCGAACATTAAATGCCTCCAAATAGTATTTAATTAACTTCCCGGGGTGAAGAAACCCTTTTTGAGAACTCAGAGTGAGTAAATTGGCCATTTTCATGCACTTTTAACCATTCCATAAATCTTGTGTTTTGGGCCCCTGGAAGCATGAAAATCACTTTAAACATGCTAATTTTAGCTCTAACACTGATGATCCACCTACAAATGTGAACTGACGTTCAAAAATAAAACATTTGAAAACGGACCATTTTCCACATTTCTGAAGCATGACGTAATGGGGGGGTGTTATCTCTTTTGTCGAAAATCAGCCGTTTTTGCTCGAACATTAAATGCCTCCAAATGGTATTTAATTAACTTCCCGAGCCCCTGGAAGCATGAAAATCACTTTAAACATGCTAATTTTAGCTCTAACACTGATGATCCACCTACAAATGTGAACTGACGTTCAAAAATAAAACATTTGAAAACGGACCATTTTCCACATTTCTGAAGCATGACGTAATGGGGGGGTGTTATCTCTTTTGTCGAAAATCAGCCGTTTTTGCTCGAACATTAAATGCCTCCAAATGGTATTTAATTAACTTCCCGGGGTGAAGAAACCCTTTTTGAGAACTCAGAGTGAGTAAATTGGCCATTTTCATGCACTTTTAACCATTCCATAAATCTTGTGTTTTGGGCCCCTGGAAGCATGAAAATCACTTTAAACATGCTAATTTTAGCTCTAACACTGATGATCCACCTACAAATGTGAAATGACGTTCAAAAATAAAACATTTGAAAACGGACCATTTTCCACATTTCTGAAGCATGACGTAATGGGGGGGTGTTATCTCTTTTGTCGAAAATCAGCCGTTTTTGCTCGAACATTAAATGCCTCCAAATGGTATTTATTTCACTTCCCGAGCCCCTGGAAGCATGAAAATCACTTTAAACATGCTAATTTTAGCTCTAACACTGATGATCCACCTAGAAATGTGAACTGACGTTCAAAAATAAAACATTTGAAAACGGACCATTTTCCACATTTCTGAAGCATGACGTAATGGGGGGGTGTTATCTCTTTTGTCGAAAATCAGCCGTTTTTGCTCGAACATTAAATGCCTCCAAATGGTATTTATTTCACTTCGCGAGCCCCTGGAAGCATGAAAATCACTTTAAACATGCTAATTTTAGCTCTAACACTGATGATCCACCTACAAATGTGAACTGACGTTCAAAAATAAAACATTTGAAAACTGACCATTTTCCACTTTTCTGAAGCATGACGTAATGGGGGGGTGTTATCTCTTTTGTCGAAAATCAGCCGTTTTTGCTCGAACATTAAATGCCTCCAAATGGTATTTATTTCACTTCCCGAGCCCCTGGAAGCATGAAAATCACTTTAAACATGCTAATTTTAGCTCTAACACTGATGATCCACCTACAAATGTGAACTGACGTTCAAAAATAAAACATTTGAAAACGGACCATTTTCCACATTTCTGAAGCATGACGTAATGGGGGGGTGTTATCTCTTTTGTCGAAAATCAGCCGTTTTTGCTCGAACATTAAATGCCTCCAAATGATATTTAATTAACTTCCCGAGCCCCTGGAAGCATGAAAATCACTTTAAACATACTAATTTTAGCTCTAACACTGATGATCTACCTACAAATGTGAACTGACGTTCAAAAATAAAACATTTGAAAACGGACCATTTTCCACATTTCTGAAGCATGACGTAATGGGGGGGTGTTATCTCTTTTGTCGAAAATCAGCCGTTTTTGCTCGAACATTAAATGCCTCCAAATGGTATTTAATTAACTTCCCGGGGTGAAGAAACCCTTTTTGAGAACTCAGAGTGAGTAAATTGGCCATTTTCATGCACTTTTAACCATTCCATAAATCTTGTGTTTTGCGCCCCTGGAAGCAGGAAAATCACTTTAAACATGCTAATTTTAGCTCTAACACTGATGATCCACCTACAAATGTGAACTGACGTTCAAAAATAAAACATTTGAAAACGGACCATTTTCCACATTTCTGAAGCATGACGTAATGGGGGGGTGTTATCTCTTTTGTCGAAAATCAGCCGTTTTTGCTCGAACATTAAATGCCTCCAAATGGTATTTATTTCACTTCCCGAGCCCCTGGAAGCATGAAAATCACTTTAAACATGCTAATTTTAGCTCTAACACTGATGATCCACCTACAAATGTGAACTGACGTTCAAAAATAAAACATTTGAAAACGGACCATTTTCCACATTTCTGAAGCATGACGTAATGGGGGGGTGTTATCTCTTTTGTCGAAAATCAGCCGTTTTTGCTCGAACATTAAATGCCTCCAAATGGTATTTATTTCACTTCCCGAGCCCCTGGAAGCATGAAAATCACTTTAAACATGCTAATTTTAGCTCTAACACTGATGATCCACCTACAAATGTGAACTGACGTTCAAAAATAAAACATTTGAAAACGGACCATTTTCCACATTTCTGAAGCATGACGTAATGGGGGGGTGTTATCTCTTTTGTCGAAAATCAGCCGTTTTTGCTCGAACATTAAATGCCTCCAAATGGTATTTATTTCACTTCCCGAGCCCCTGGAAGCATGAAAATCACTTTAAACATGCTAATTTTAGCTCTAACACTGATGATCCACCTACAAATGTGAACTGACGTTCAAAAATAAAACATTTGAAAACGGACCATTTTCCACATTTCTGAAGCATGACGTAATGGGGGGGTGTTATCTCTTTTGTCGAAAATCAGCCGTTTTTGCTCGAACATTAAATGCCTCCAAATGGTATTTAATTAACTTCCCGAGCCCCTGGAAGCATGAAAACCACTTTAAACATACTAATTTTAGCTCTAACACTGATGATCCACCTACAAATGTGAACTGACGTTCAAAAATAAAACATTTGAAAACGGACCATTTTCCACATTTCTGAAGCATGACGTAATGGGGGGGTGTTATCTCTTTTGTCGAAAATCAGCCGTTTTTGCTCGAACATTAAATGCCTCCAAATGGTATTTATTTCACTTCCCGAGCCCCTGGAAGCATGAAAATCACTTTAAACATGCTAATTTTAGCTCTAACACTGATGATCCACCTACAAATGTGAACTGACGTTCAAAAATAAAACATTTGAAAACGGACCATTTTCCACATTTCTGAAGCATGACGTAATGGGGGGGTGTTATCTCTTTTGTCGAAAATCAGCCGTTTTTGCTCGAACATTAAATGCCTCCAAATGGTATTTATTTCACTTCCCGAGCCCCTGGAAGCATGAAAATCACTTTAAACATGCTAATTTTAGCTCTAACACTGATGATCCACCTACAAATGTGAACTGACGTTCAAAAATAAAACATTTGAAAACGGACCATTTTCCACATTTCTGAAGCATGACGTAATGGGGGGGTGTTATCTCTTTTGTCGAAAATCAGCCGTTTTTGCTCGAACATTAAATGCCTCCAAATGGTATTTAATTAACTTCCCGAGCCCCTGGAAGCATGAAAACCACTTTAAACATACTAATTTTAGCTCTAACACTGATGATCCACCTACAAATGTGAACTGACGTTCAAAAATAAAACATTTGAAAACGGACCATTTTCCACATTTCTGAAGCATGACGTAATGGGGGGGTGTTATCTCTTTTGTCGAAAATCAGCCGTTTTTGCTCGAACATTAAATGCCTCCAAATGGTATTTAATTAACTTCCCGGGGTGAAGAAACCCTTTTTGAGAACTCAGAGTGAGTAAATTGGCCATTTTCATGCACTTTTAACCATTCCATAAATCTTGTGTTTTGCGCCCCTGGAAGCAGGAAAATCACTTTAAACATGCTAATTTTAGCTCTAACACTGATGATCCACCTACAAATGTGAACTGACGTTCAAAAATAAAACATTTGAAAACGGACCATTTTCCACATTTCTGAAGCATGACGTAATGGGGGGGTGTTATCTCTTTTGTCGAAAATCAGCCGTTTTTGCTCGAACATTAAATGCCTCCAAATGGTATTTATTTCACTTCCCGAGCCCCTGGAAGCATGAAAATCACTTTAAACATGCTAATTTTAGCTCTAACACTGATGATCCACCTACAAATGTGAACTGACGTTCAAAAATAAAACATTTGAAAACGGACCATTTTCCACATTTCTGAAGCATGACGTAATGGGGGGGTGTTATCTCTTTTGTCGAAAATCAGCCGTTTTTGCTCGAACATTAAATGCCTCCAAATGGTATTTAATTAACTTCCCGGGGTGAAGAAACCCTTTTTGAGAACTCAGAGTGAGTAAATTGGCCATTTTCATGCACTTTTAACCATTCCATAAATCTTGTGTTTTGGGCCCCTGGAAGCATGAAAATCACTTTAAACATGCTAATTTTAGCTCTAACACTGATGATCCACCTACAAATGTGAACTGACGTTCAAAAATAAAACATTTGAAAACGGACCATTTTCCACATTTCTGAAGCATGACGTAATGGGGGGGTGTTATCTCTTTTGTCGAAAATCAGCCGTTTTTGCTCGAACATTACATGCCTCCAAATGGTATTTAATTAACTTCCCGAGCCCCTGGAAGCATGAAAATCACTTTAAACATGCTAATTTTAGCTCTAACACTGATGATCCACCTACAAATGTGAACTGACGTTCAAAAATAAAACATTTGAAAACGGACCATTTTCCACATTTCTGAAGCATGACGTAATGGGGGGGTGTTATCTCTTTTGTCGAAAATCAGCCGTTTTTGCTCGAACATTAAATGCCTCCAAATGGTATTTAATTAACTTCCCGAGCCCCTGGAAGCATGAAAATCACTTTAAACATGCTAATTTTAGCTCTAACACTGATGATCCACCTACAAATGTGAACTGACGTTCAAAAATAAAACATTTGAAAACGGACCATTTTCCACATTTCTGAAGCATGACGTAATGGGGGGGTGTTATCTCTTTTGTCGAAAATCAGCCGTTTTTGCTCGAACATTAAATGCCTCCAAATGGTATTTAATTAACTTCCCGGGGTGAAGAAACCCTTTTTCAGAACTCAGAGTGAGTAAATTGGCCATTTTCATGCACTTTTAACCATTCCATAAATCTTGTGTTTTGGGCCCCTGGAAGCATGAAAATCACTTTAAACATGCTAATTTTAGCTCTAACACTGATGATCCACCTACAAATGTGAACTGACGTTCAAAAATAAAACATTTGAAAACGGACCATTTTCCACATTTCTGAAGCATGACGTAATGGGGGGGTGTTATCTCTTTTGTCGAAAATCAGCCGTTTTTGCTCGAACATTAAATGCCTCCAAATGGTATTTAATTAACTTCCCGAGCCCCTGGAAGCATGAAAATCACTTTAAACATGCTAATTTTAGCTCTAACACTGATGATCCACCTAGAAATGTGAACTGACGTTCAAAAATAAAACATTTGAAAACGGACCATTTTCCACATTTCTGAAACATGACGTAATGGGGGGGTGTTATCTCTTTTGTCGAAAATCAGCCGTTTTTGCTCGAACATTAAATGCCTCCAAATGGTATTTATTTCACTTCGCGAGCCCCTGGAAGCATGAAAATCACTTTAAACATGCTAATTTTAGCTCTAACACTGATGATCCACCTACAAATGTGAACTGACGTTCAAAAATAAAACATTTGAAAACTGACCATTTTCCACATTTCTGAAGCATGACGTAATGGGGGGGTGTTATCTCTTTTGTCGAAAATCAGCCGTTTTTGCTCGAACATTAAATGCCTCCAAATGGTATTTAATTAACTTCCGGGGTGAAGAAACCCTTTTTGAGAACTCAGAGTGAGTAAATTGGCCATTTTCATGCACTTTTAACCATTCCATAAATCTTGTGTTTTGCGCCCCTGGAAGCAGGAAAATCACTTTAAACATGCTAATTTTAGCTCTAACACTGATGATCCACCTACAAATGTGAACTGACGTTCAAAAATAAAACATTTGAAAACGGACCATTTTCCACATTTCTGAAGCATGACGTAATGGGGGGGTGTTATCTCTTTTGTCGAAAATCAGCCGTTTTTGCTCGAACATTAAATGCCTCCAAATGGTATTTAATTAACTTCCCGAACCCCTGGAAGCATGAAAATCACTTTAAACATGCTAATTTTAGCTCTAACACTGATGATCCACCTACAAATGTGAACTGACATTCAAAAATAAAACATTTGAAAACGGACCATTTTCCACATTTCTGAAGCATGACGTAATGGGGGGGTGTTATCTCTTTTGTCGAAAATCAGCCGTTTTTGCTCGAACATTAAATGCCTCCAAATGGTATTTAATTAACTTCCCGGGGTGAAGAAACCCTTTTTGAGAACTCAGAGTGAGTAAATTGGCCATTTTCATGCACTTTTACCCATTCCATAAATCTTGTGTTTTGGGCCCCTGGAAGCATGAAAATCACTTTCAACATGCTAATTTTAGCTCTAACACTGATGATCCACCTACAAATGTGAACTGACGTTCAAAAATAAAACATTTGAAAACGGACCATTTTCCACATTTCTGAAGCATGACGTAATGGGGGGGTGTTATCTCTTTTGTCGAAAATCAGCCGTTTTTGCTCGAACAATAAATGCCTCCCAATGGTATTTAATTAACTTCCCGAGCCCCTGGAAGCATGAAAATCACTTTAAACATGCTAATTTTAGCTCTAACACTGATGATCCACCTACAAATGTGAACTGACGTTCAAAAATAAAACATTTGAAAACGGACCATTTTCCACATTTCTGAAGCATGACGTAATGGGGGGGTGTTATCTCTTTTGTCGAAAATCAGCCGTTTTTGCTCGAACATTAAATGCCTCCAAATGGTATTTAATTAACTTCCCGAGCCCCTGGAAGCATGAAAATGACTTTAAACATGCTAATTTTAGCTCTAACACTGATGATCCACCTACAAATGTGAACTGACGTTCAAAAATAAAACATTTGAAAACGGACCATTTTCCACATTTCTGAAGCATGACGTAATGGGGGGGTGTTATCTCTTTTGTCGAAAATCAGCCGTTTTTGCTCGAACATTAAATGCCTCCAAATAGTATTTAATTAACTTCCCGGGGTGAAGAAACCCTTTTTGAGAACTCAGAGTGAGTAAATTGGCCATTTTCATGCACTTTTAACCATTCCATAAATCTTGTGTTTTGGGCCCCTGGAAGCATGAAAATCACTTTAAACATGCTAATTTTAGCTCTAACACTGATGATCCACCTACAAATGTGAACTGACGTTCAAAAATAAAACATTTGAAAACGGACCATTTTCCACATTTCTGAAGCATGACGTAATGGGGGGGTGTTATCTCTTTTGTCGAAAATCAGCCGTTTTTGCTCGAACATTAAATGCCTCCAAATGGTATTTAATTAACTTCCCGAGCCCCTGGAAGCATGAAAATCACTTTAAACATGCTAATTTTAGCTCTAACACTGATGATCCACCTACAAATGTGAACTGACGTTCAAAAATAAAACATTTGAAAACGGACCATTTTCCACATTTCTGAAGCATGACGTAATGGGGGGGTGTTATCTCTTTTGTCGAAAATCAGCCGTTTTTGCTCGAACATTAAATGCCTCCAAATGGTATTTAATTAACTTCCCGGGGTGAAGAAACCCTTTTTGAGAACTCAGAGTGAGTAAATTGGCCATTTTCATGCACTTTTAACCATTCCATAAATCTTGTGTTTTGGGCCCCTGGAAGCATGAAAATCACTTTAAACATGCTAATTTTAGCTCTAACACTGATGATCCACCTACAAATGTGAACTGACGTTCATAAATAAAACATTTGAAAACGGACCATTTTCCACATTTCTGAAGCATGACGTAATGGGGGGGTGTTATCTCTTTTGTCGAAAATCAGCCGTTTTTGCTCGAACATTAAATGCCTCCAAATGGTATTTATTTCACTTCCCGAGCCCCTGGAAGCATGAAAATCACTTTAAACATGCTAATTTTAGCTCTAACACTGATGATCCACCTACAAATGTGAACTGACGTTCAAAAATAAAACATTTGAAAACGGACCATTTTCCACATTTCTGAAGCATGACGTAATGGGGGGGTGTTATCTCTTTTGTCGAAAATCAGCCGTTTTTGCTCGAACATTAAATGCCTCCAAATGGTATTTAATTAACTTCCCGAGCCCCTGGAAGCATGAAAATCACTTTAAACATGCTAATTTTAGCTCTAACACTGATGATCCACCTACAAATGTGAACTGACGTTCAAAAATAAAACATTTGAAAACGGACCATTTTCCACATTTCTGAAGCATGACGTAATGGGGGGGTGTTATCTCTTTTGTCGAAAATCAGCCGTTTTTGCTCGAACATTAAATGCCTCCAAATGGTATTTAATTAACTTCCCGGAGTGAAGAAACCCTTTTTGAGAACTCAGAGTGAGTAAATTGGCCATTTTCATGCACTTTTAACCATTCCATAAATCTTGTGTTTTGGGCCCATGGAAGCATGAAAATCACTTTAAACATGCTAATTTTAGCTCTAACACTGATGATCCACCTACAAATGTGAACTGACGTTCAAAAATAAAACATTTGAAAACGGACCATTTTCCACATTTCTGAAGCATGACGTAATGGGGGGGTGTTATCTCTTTTGTCGAAAATCAGCCGTTTTTGCTCGAACATTAAATGCCTCCAAATGGTATTTAATTAACTTCCCGAGCCCCTGGAAGCATGAAAATCACTTTAAACATGCTAATTTTAGCTCTAACACTGATGATCCACCTACAAATGTGAACTGACGTTCAAAAATAAAACATTTGAAAACGGACCATTTTCCACATTTCTGAAGCATGACGTAATGGGGGGGTGTTATCTCTTTTGTCGAAAATCAGCCGTTTTTGCTCGAACATTAAATGCCTCCAAATGGTATTTAATTAACTTCCCGGGGTGAAGAAACCCTTTTTGAGAACTCAGAGTGAGTAAATTGGCCATTTTCATGCACTTTTAACCATTCCATAAATCTTGTGTTTTGGGCCCCTGGAAGCATGAAAATCACTTTAAACATGCTAATTTTAGCTCTAACACTGATGATCCACCTACAAATGTGAACTGACGTTCAAAAATAAAACATTTGAAAACGGACCATTTTCCACATTTCTGAAGCATGACGTAATGGGGGGGTGTTATCTCTTTTGTCGAAAATCAGCCGTTTTTGCTCGAACATTAAATGCCTCCAAATGGTATTTATTTCACTTCCCGAGCCCCTGGAAGCATGAAAATCACTTTAAACATGCTAATTTTAGCTCTAACACTGATGATCCACCTACAAATGTGAACTGACGTTCAAAAATAAAACATTTGAAAACGGACCATTTTCCACATTTCTGAAGCATGACGTAATGGGGGGGTGTTATCTCTTTTGTCGAAAATCAGCCGTTTTTGCTCGAACATTAAATGCCTCCAAATGGTATTTAATTAACTTCCCGAGCCCCTGGAAGCATGAAAATCACTTTAAACATGCTAATTTTAGCTCTAACACTGATGATCCACCTACAAATGTGAACTGACGTTCAAAAATAAAACATTTGAAAACGGACCATTTTCCACATTTCTGAAGCATGACGTAATGGGGGGGTGTTATCTCTTTTGTCGAAAATCAGCCGTTTTTGCTCGAACATTAAATGCCTCCAAATGGTATTTAATTAACTTCCCGGGGTGAAGAAACCCTTTTTGAGAACTCAGAGTGAGTAAATTGGCCATTTTCATGCACTTTTAACCATTCCATAAATCTTGTGTTTTGGGCCCCTGGAAGCATGAAAATCACTTTAAACATGCTAATTTTAGCTCTAACACTGATGATCCACCTAGAAATGTGAACTGACGTTCAAAAATAAAACATTTGAAAACGGACCATTTTCCACATTTCTGAAGCATGACGTAATGGGGGGGTGTTCTCTCTTTTGTCGAAAATCAGCCGTTTTTGCTCGAACATTAAATGCCTCTAAATGGTATTTATTTCACTTCACGAGCCCCTGGAAGCATGAAAATCACTTTAAACATGCTAATTTTAGCTCTAACACTGATGATCCACCTACAAATGTGAACTGACGTTCAAAAATAAAACATTTGAAAACTGACCATTTTCCACATTTCTGAAGCATGACGTAATGGGGGGGTGTTATCTCTTTTGTCGAAAATCAGCCGTTTTTGCTCGAACATTAAATGCCTCCAAATGGTATTTAATTAACTTCCCGAGCCCCTGGAAGCATGAAAATCACTTTAAACATGCTAATTTTAGCTCTAACACTGATGATCCACCTACAAATGTGAACTGACGTTCAAAAATAAAACATTTGAAAATGGACCATTTTCCACATTTCTGAAGCATGACATAATGGGGGGGTGTTATCTCTTTTGTCGAAAATCAGCCGTTTTTGCTCGAACATTAAATGCCTCCAAATGGTATTTAATTAACTTCCCGGGGTGAAGAAACCCTTTTTGAGAACTCAGAGTGAGTAAATTGGCCATTTTCATGCACTTTTAACCATTCCATAAATCTTGTGTTTTGCGCCCCTGGAAGCAGGAAAATCACTTTAAACATGCTAATTTTAGCTCTAACACTGATGATCCACCTACAAATGTGAACTGACGTTCAAAAATAAAACATTTGAAAACGGACCATTTTCCACATTTCTGAAGCATGACGTAATGGGGGGGGTGTTATCTCTTTTGTCGAAAATCAGCCGTTTTTGCTCGAACATTAAATGCCTCCAAATGGTATTTAATTAACTTCCCGAACCCCTGGAAGCATGAAAATCACTTTAAACATGCTAATTTTAGCTCTAACACTGATGATCCACCTACAAATGTGAACTGACGTTCAAAAATAAAACATTTGAAAACGGACCATTTTCCACATTTCTGAAGCATGACGTAATGGGGGGGTGTTATCTCTTTTGTCGAAAATCAGCCGTTTTTGCTCGAACAATAAATGCCTCCAAATGGTATTTAATTAACTTCCCGGGGTGAAGAAACCCTTTTTGAGAACTCAGAGTGAGTAAATTGGCCATTTTCATGCACTTTTACCCATTCCATAAATCTTGTGTTTTGGGCCCCTGGAAGCATGAAAATCACTTTCAACATGCTAATTTTAGCTCTAACACTGATGATCCACCTACAAATGTGAACTGACGTTCAAAAATAAAACATTTGAAAACGGACCATTTTCCACATTTCTGAAGCATGACGTAATGGGGGGGTGTTATCTCTTTTGTCGAAAATCAGCCGTTTTTGCTCGAACAATAAATGCCTCCCAATGGTATTTAATTAACATCCCGAGCCCCTGGAAGCATGAAAATCACTTTAAACATGCTAATTTTAGCTCTAACACTGATGATCCACCTACAAATGTGAACTGACGTTCAAAAATAAAACATTTGAAAACGGACCATTTTCCACATTTCTGAAGCATGACGTAATGGGGGGGTGTTATCTCTTTTGTCGAAAATCAGCCGTTTTTGCTCGAACATTAAATGCCTCCAAATGGTATTTAATTAACTTCCCGAGCCCCTGGAAGCATGAAAATCACTTTAAACATGCTAATTTTAGCTCTAACACTGATGATCCACCTACAAATGTGAACTGACGTTCAAAAATAAAACATTTGAAAACGGACCATTTTCCACATTTCTGAAGCATGACGTAATGGGGGGGTGTTATCTCTTTTGTCGAAAATCAGCCGTTTTTGCTCGAACATTAAATGCCTCCAAATAGTATTTAATTAACTTCCCGGGGTGAAGAAACCCTTTTTGAGAACTCAGAGTGAGTAAATTGGCCATTTTCATGCACTTTTAACCATTCCATAAATCTTGTGTTTTGGGCCCCTGGAAGCATGAAAATCACTTTAAACATGCTAATTTTAGCTCTAACACTGATGATCCACCTACAAATGTGAACTGACGTTCAAAAATAAAACATTTGAAAACGGACCATTTTCCACATTTCTGAAGCATGACGTAATGGGGGGGTGTTATCTCTTTTGTCGAAAATCAGCCGTTTTTGCTCGAACATTAAATGCCTCCAAATGGTATTTAATTAACTTCCCGAGCCCCTGGAAGCATGAAAATCACTTTAAACATGCTAATTTTAGCTCTAACACTGATGATCCACCTACAAATGTGAACTGACGTTCAAAAATAAAACATTTGAAAACGGACCATTTTCCACATTTCTGAAGCATGACGTAATGGGGGGGTGTTATCTCTTTTGTCGAAAATCAGCCGTTTTTGCTCGAACATTAAATGCCTCCAAATGGTATTTAATTAACTTCCCGGGGTGAAGAAACCCTTTTTGAGAACTCAGAGTGAGTAAATTGGCCATTTTCATGCACTTTTAACCATTCCATAAATCTTGTGTTTTGGGCCCCTGGAAGCATGAAAATCACTTTAAACATGCTAATTTTAGCTCTAACACTGATGATCCACCTACAAATGTGAACTGACGTTCAAAAATAAAACATTTGAAAACGGACCATTTTCCACATTTCTGAAGCATGACGTAATGGGGGGGTGTTATCTCTTTTGTCGAAAATCAGCCGTTTTTGCTCGAACATTAAATGCCTCCAAATGGTATTTATTTCACTTCCCGAGCCCCTGGAAGCATGAAAATCACTTTAAACATGCTAATTTTAGCTCTAACACTGATGATCCACCTACAAATGTGAACTGACGTTCAAAAATAAAACATTTGAAAACGGACCATTTTCCACATTTCTGAAGCATGACGTAATGGGGGGGTGTTATCTCTTTTGTCGAAAATCAGCCGTTTTTGCTCGAACATTAAATGCCTCCAAATGGTATTTAATTAACTTCCCGAGCCCCTGGAAGCATGAAAATCACTTTAAACATGCTAATTTTAGCTCTAACACTGATGATCCACCTACAAATGTGAACTGACGTTCAAAAATAAAACATTTGAAAACGGACCATTTTCCACATTTCTGAAGCATGACGTAATGGGGGGATGTTATCTCTTTTGTCGAAAATCAGCCGTTTTTGCTCGAACATTAAATGCCTCCAAATGGTATTTAATTAACTTCCCGGGGTGAAGAAACCCTTTTTGAGAACTCAGAGTGAGTAAATTGGCCATTTTCATGCACTTTTAACCATTCCATAAATCTTGTGTTTTGCGCCCCTGGAAGCAGGAAAATCACTTTAAACATGCTAATTTTAGCTCTAACACTGATGATCCACCTACAAATGTGAACTGACGTTCAAAAATAAAACATTTGAAAACGGACCATTTTCCACATTTCTGAAGCATGACGTAATGGGGGGGTGTTATCTCTTTTGTCGAAAATCAGCCGTTTTTGCTCGAACATTAAATGCCTCCAAATGGTATTTAATTAACTTCCCGAGCCCCTGGAAGCATGAAAATCACTTTAAACATGCTAATTTTAGCTCTAACACTGATGATCCACCTACAAATGTGAACTGACGTTCAAAAATAAAACATTTGAAAACGGACCATTTTCCACATTTCTGAAGCATGACGTAATGGGGGGGTGTTATCTCTTTTGTCGAAAATCAGCCGTTTTTGCTCGAACATTAAATGCCTCCAAATGGTATTTAATTAACTTCCCGGGGTGAAGAAACCCTTTTTGAGAACTCAGAGTGAGTAAATTGGCCATTTTCATGCACTTTTAACCATTCCATAAATCTTGTGTTTTGGGCCCCTGGAAGCATGAAAATCACTTTAAACATGCTAATTTTAGCTCTAACACTGATGATCCACCTACAAATGTGAAATGACGTTCAAAAATAAAACATTTGAAAACGGACCATTTTCCACATTTCTGAAGCATGACGTAATGGGGGGGTGTTATCTCTTTTGTCGAAAATCAGCCGTTTTTGCTCGAACATTAAATGCCTCCAAATGGTATTTATTTCACTTCCCGAGCCCCTGGAAGCATGAAAATCACTTTAAACATGCTAATTTTAGCTCTAACACTGATGATCCACCTAGAAATGTGAACTGACGTTCAAAAATAAAACATTTGAAAACGGACCATTTTCCACATTTCTGAAGCATGACGTAATGGGGGGGTGTTATCTCTTTTGTCGAAAATCAGCCGTTTTTGCTCGAACATTAAATGCCTCCAAATGGTATTTATTTCACTTCGCGAGCCCCTGGAAGCATGAAAATCACTTTAAACATGCTAATTTTAGCTCTAACACTGATGATCCACCTACAAATGTGAACTGACGTTCAAAAATAAAACATTTGAAAACTGACCATTTTCCACTTTTCTGAAGCATGACGTAATGGGGGGGTGTTATCTCTTTTGTCGAAAATCAGCCGTTTTTGCTCGAACATTAAATGCCTCCAAATGGTATTTATTTCACTTCCCGAGCCCCTGGAAGCATGAAAATCACTTTAAACATGCTAATTTTAGCTCTAACACTGATGATCCACCTACAAATGTGAACTGACGTTCAAAAATAAAACATTTGAAAACGGACCATTTTCCACATTTCTGAAGCATGACGTAATGGGGGGGTGTTATCTCTTTTGTCGAAAATCAGCCGTTTTTGCTCGAACATTAAATGCCTCCAAATGATATTTAATTAACTTCCCGAGCCCCTGGAAGCATGAAAATCACTTTAAACATACTAATTTTAGCTCTAACACTGATGATCTACCTACAAATGTGAACTGACGTTCAAAAATAAAACATTTGAAAACGGACCATTTTCCACATTTCTGAAGCATGACGTAATGGGGGGGTGTTATCTCTTTTGTCGAAAATCAGCCGTTTTTGCTCGAACATTAAATGCCTCCAAATGGTATTTAATTAACTTCCCGGGGTGAAGAAACCCTTTTTGAGAACTCAGAGTGAGTAAATTGGCCATTTTCATGCACTTTTAACCATTCCATAAATCTTGTGTTTTGCGCCCCTGGAAGCATGAAAATCACTTTAAACATGCTAATTTTAGCTCTAACACTGATGATCCACCTACAAATGTGAACTGACGTTCAAAAATAAAACATTTGAAAACGGACCATTTTCCACATTTCTGAAGCATGACGTAATGGGGGGGTGTTATCTCTTTTGTCGAAAATCAGCCGTTTTTGCTCGAACATTAAATGCCTCCAAATGGTATTTATTTCACTTCCCGAGCCCCTGGAAGCATGAAAATCACTTTAAACATGCTAATTTTAGCTCTAACACTGATGATCCACCTACAAATGTGAACTGACGTTCAAAAATAAAACATTTGAAAACGGACCATTTTCCACATTTCTGAAGCATGACGTAATGGGGGGGTGTTATCTCTTTTGTCGAAAATCAGCCGTTTTTGCTCGAACATTAAATGCCTCCAAATGGTATTTATTTCACTTCCCGAGCCCCTGGAAGCATGAAAATCACTTTAAACATGCTAATTTTAGCTCTAACACTGATGATCCACCTACAAATGTGAACTGACGTTCAAAAATAAAACATTTGAAAACGGACCATTTTCCACATTTCTGAAGCATGACGTAATGGGGGGGTGTTATCTCTTTTGTCGAAAATCAGCCGTTTTTGCTCGAACATTAAATGCCTCCAAATGGTATTTAATTAACTTCCCGAGCCCCTGGAAGCATGAAAATCACTTTAAACATACTAATTTTAGCTCTAACACTGATGATCCACCTACAAATGTGAACTGACGTTCAAAAATAAAGCATTTGAAAACGGACCATTTTCCACATTTCTGAAGCATGACGTAATGGGGGGGTGTTATCTCTTTTGTCGAAAATCAGCCGTTTTTGCTCGAACATTAAATGCCTCCAAATGGTATTTAATTAACTTCCCGGGGTGAAGAAACCCTTTTTGAGAACTCAGAGTGAGTAAATTGGCCATTTTCATGCACTTTTAACCATTCCATAAATCTTGTGTTTTGCGCCCCTGGAAGCAGGAAAATCACTTTAAACATGCTAATTTTAGCTCTAACACTGATGATCCACCTACAAATGTGAACTGACGTTCAAAAATAAAACATTTGAAAACGGACCATTTTCCACATTTCTGAAGCATGACGTAATGGGGGGGTGTTATCTCTTTTGTCGAAAATCAGCCGTTTTTGCTCGAACATTAAATGCCTCCAAATGGTATTTATTTCACTTCCCGAGCCCCTGGAAGCATGAAAATCACTTTAAACATGCTAATTTTAGCTCTAACACTGATGATCCACCTACAAATGTGAACTGACGTTCAAAAATAAAACATTTGAAAACGGACCATTTTCCACATTTCTGAAGCATGACGTAATGGGGGGGTGTTATCTCTTTTGTCGAAAATCAGCCGTTTTTGCTTGAACATTAAATGCCTCCAAATGGTATTTATTTCACTTCCCGAGCCCCTGGAAGCATGAAAATCACTTTAAACATGCTAATTTTAGCTCTAACACTGATGATCCACCTACAAATGTGAACTGACGTTCAAAAATAAAACATTTGAAAACGGACCATTTTCCACATTTCTGAAGCATGACGTAATGGGGGGGTGCTATCTCTTTTGTCGAAAATCAGCCGTTTTTGCTCGAACATTAAATGCCTCCAAATGGTATTTATTTCACTTCCCGAGCCCCCGGAAGCATGAAAATCACTTTAAACATGCTAATTTTAGCTCTAACACTGATGATCCACCTACAAATGTGAACTGACGTTCAAAAATAAAACATTTGAAAACGGACCATTTTCCACATTTCTGAAGCATGACGTAATGGGGGGGTGTTATCTCTTTTGTCGAAAATCAGCCGTTTTTGCTCGAACATTAAATGCCTCCAAATGGTATTTAATTAACTTCCCGAGCCCCTGGAAGCATGAAAATCACTTTAAACATGCTAATTTTAGCTCTAACACTGATGATCCACCTACAAATGTGAACTGACGTTCAAAAATAAAACATTTGAAAACGGACCATTTTCCACATTTCTGAAGCATGACGTAATGGGGGGGTGTTATCTCTTTTGTCGAAAATCTGCCGTTTTTGCTCGAACATTAAATGCCTCCAAATGGTATTTAATTAACTTCCCGGGGTGAAGAAACCCTTTTTGAGAACTCAGAGTGAGTAAATTGGCCATTTTCATGCACTTTTAACCATTCCATAAATCTTGTGTTTTGGGCCCCTGGAAGCATGAAAATCACTTCAAACATGCTAATTTTAGCTCTAACACTGATGATCCACCTACAAATGTGAACTGACGTTCAAAAATAAAACATTTGAAAACGGACCATTTTCCACATTTCTGAAGCATGACGTAATGGGGGGGTGTTATCTCTTTTGTCGAAAATCAGCCGTTTTTGCTCGAACATTAAATGCCTCCAAATGGTATTTAATTAACTTCCCGAGCCCCTGGAAGCATGAAAATCACTTTAAACATGCTAATTTTAGCTCTAACACTGATGATCCACCTAGAAATGTGAACTGACGTTCAAAAATAAAACATTTGAAAACGGACCATTTTCCACATTTCTGAAGCATGACGTAATGGGGGGGTGTTATCTCTTTTGTCGAAAATCAGCCGTTTTTGCTCGAACATTAAATGCCTCCAAATGGTATTTATTTCACTTCGCGAGCCCCTGGAAGCATGAAAATCACTTTAAACATGCTAATTTTAGCTCTAACACTGATGATCCACCTACAAATGTGAACTGACGTTCAAAAATAAAACATTTGAAAACTGACCATTTTCCACATTTCTGAAGCATGACGTAATGGGGGGGCGTTATCTCTTTTGTCGAAAATCAGCCGTTTTTGCTCGAACATTAAATGCCTCCAAATGGTATTTAATTAACTTCCCGAGCCCCTGGAAGCATGAAAATCACTTTAAACATGCTAATTTTAGCTCTAACACTGATGATCCACCTACAAATGTGAACTGACGTTCAAAAATAAAACATTTGAAAACGGACCATTTTCCACATTTCTGAAGCATGACGTAATGGGGGGGTGTTATCTCTTTTGTCGAAAATCAGCCGTTTTTGCTCGAACATTAAATGCCTCCAAATGGTATTTAATTAACTTCCCGGGGTGAAGAAACCCTTTTTGAGAACTCAGAGTGAGTAAATTGGCCATTTTCATGCACTTTTAACCATTCCATAAATCTTGTGTTTTGCGCCCCTGGAAGCAGGAAAATCACTTTAAACATGCTAATTTTAGCTCTAACACTGATGATCCACCTACAAATGTGAACTGACGTTCAAAAATAAAACATTTGAAAACGGACCATTTTCCACATTTCTGAAGCATGACGTAATGGGGGGGTGTTATCTCTTTTGTCGAAAATCAGCCGTTTTTGCTCGAACATTAAATGCCTCCAAATGGTATTTAATTAACTTCCAGGGGTGAAGAAACCCTTTTTGAGAACTCAGAGTGAGTAAATTGGCCATTTTCATGCACTTTTAACCATTCCATAAATCTTGTGTTTTGGGCCCCTGGAAGCATGAAAATCACTTTAAACATGCTAATTTTAGCTCTAACACTGATGATCCACCTACAAATGTGAACTGACGTTCAAAAATAAAACATTTGAAAACGGACCATTTTCCACATTTCTGAAGCATGACGTAATGGGGGGGTGTTATCTCTTTTGTCGAAAATCAGCCGTTTTTGCTCGAACATTAAATGCCTCCAAATAGTATTTAATTAACTTCCCGGGGTGAAGAAACCCTTTTTGAGAACTCAGAGTGAGTAAATTGGCCATTTTCATGCACTTTTACCCATTCCATAAATCTTGTGTTTTGGGCCCCTGGAAGCATGAAAATCACTTTCAACATGCTAATTTTAGCTCTAACACTGATGATCCACCTACAAATGTGAACTGACGTTCAAAAATAAAACATTTGAAAACGGACCATTTTCCACATTTCTGAAGCATGACGTAATGGGGGGGTGTTATCTCTTTTGTCGAAAATCAGCCGTTTTTGCTCGAACATTAAATGCCTCCAAATAGTATTTAATTAACTTCCCGGGGTGAAGAAACCCTTTTTGAGAACTCAGAGTGAGTAAATTGGCCATTTTCATGCACTTTTAACCATTCCATAAATCTTGTGTTTTGGGCCCCTGGAAGCATGAAAATCACTTTAAACATGCTAATTTTAGCTCTAACACTGATGATCCACCTACAAATGTGAACTGACGTTCAAAAATAAAACATTTGAAAACGGACCATTTTCCACATTTCTGAAGCATGACGTAATGGGGGGGGTGTTATCTCTTTTGTCGAAAATCAGCCGTTTTTGCTCGAACATTAAATGCCTCCAAATGGTATTTAATTAACTTCCCGAGCCCCTGGAAGCATGAAAATCACTTTAAACATGCTAATTTTAGCTCTAACACTGATGATCCACCTACAAATGTGAACTGACGTTCAAAAATAAAACATTTGAAAACGGACCATTTTCCACATTTCTGAAGCATGACGTAATGGGGGGTGTTATCTCTTTTGTCGAAAATCAGCCGTTTTTGCTCGAACATTAAATGCCTCCAAATGGTATTTAATTAACTTCCCGGGGTGAAGAAACCCTTTTTGAGAACTCAGAGTGAGTAAATTGGCCATTTTCATGCACTTTTAACCATTCCATAAATGTTGTGTTTTGGGCCCCTGGAAGCATGAAAATCACTTTAAACATGCTAATTTTAGCTCTAACACTGATGATCCACCTACAAATGTGAACTGACGTTCAAAAATAAAACATTTGAAAACGGACCATTTTCCACATTTCTGAAGCATGACGTAATGGGGGGGTGTTATCTCTTTTGTCGAAAATCAGCCGTTTTTGCTCGAACATTAAATGCTTCCAAATGGTATTTATTTCACTTCCCGAGCCCCTGGAAGCATGAAAATCACTTTAAACATGCTAATTTTAGCTCTAACACTGATGATCCACCTACAAATGTGAACTGACGTTCAAAAATAAAACATTTGAAAACGGACCATTTTCCACATTTCTGAAGCATGACGTAATGGGGGGGTGTTATCTCTTTTGTCGAAAATCAGCCGTTTTTGCTCGAACATTAAATGCCTCCAAATGGTATTTAATTAACTTCCCGAGCCCCTGGAAACATGAAAATCACTTTAAACATGCTAATTTTAGCTCTAACACTGATGATCCACCTACAAATGTGAACTGACGTTCAAAAATAAAACATTTGAAAACGGACCATTTTCCACATTTCTGAAGCATGACGTAATGGGGGGGTGTTATCTCTTTTGTCGAAAATCAGCCGTTTTTGCTCGAACATTAAATGCCTCCAAATGGTATTTAATTAACCTACCGGGGTGAAGAAACCCTTTTTGAGAACTCAGAGTGAGTAAATTGGCCATTTTCATGCACTTTTAACCATTCCATAAATCTTGTTTTTTGGGCCCCTGGAAGCATGAAAATCACTTTAAACATGCTAATTTTAGCTCTAACACTGATGATCCACCTACAAATGTGAACTGACGTTCAAAAATAAAACATTTGAAAACGGACCATTTTCCACATTTCTGAAGCATGACGTAATGGGGGGGTGTTATCTCTTTTGTCGAAAATCAGCCGTTTTTGCTCGAACATTAAATGCCTCCAAATGGTATTTAATTAACTTCCCGAGCCCCTGGAAGCATGAAAATCACTTTCAACATGCTAATTTTAGCTCTAACACTGATGATCCACCTACAAATGTGAACTGACGTTCAAAAATAAAACATTTGAAAACGGACCATTTTCCACATTTCTGAAGCATGACGTAATGGGGGGGGTTATCTCTTTTGTCGAAAATCAGCCGTTTTTGCTCGAACATTAAATGCCTCCAAATGGTATTTAATTAACTTCCCGGGGTGAAGAAACCCTTTTTGAGAACTCAGAGTGAGTAAATTGGCCATTTTCATGCACTTTTAACCATTCCATAAATCTTGTGTTTTGGGCCCCTGGAAGCATGAAAATCACTTTAAACATGCTAATTTTAGCTCTAACACTGATGATCCACCTACAAATGTGAACTGACGTTCAAAAATAAAACATTTGAAAACGGACCATTTTCCACATTTCTGAAGCATGACGTAATGGGGGTGGTGTTATCTCTTTTGTCGAAAATCAGCCGTTTTTGCTCGAACATTAAATGCCTCCAAATGGTATTTATTTCACTTCCCGAGCCCCTGGAAGCATGAAAATCACTTTAAACATGCTAATTTTAGCTCTAACACTGATGATCCACCTACAAATGTGAACTGACGTTCAAAAATAAAACATTTGAAAACGGACCATTTTCCACATTTCTGAAGCATGACGTAATGGGGGGGTGTTATCTCTTTTGTCGAAAATCAGCCGTTTTTGCTCGAACATTAAATGCCTCCAAATGGTATTTAATTAACTTCCCGAGCCCCTGGAAGCATGAAAATCACTTTAAACATGCTAATTTTAGCTCTAACACTGATGATCCACCTACAAATGTGAACTGACGTTCAAAAATAAAACATTTGAAAACGGACCATTTTCCACATTTCTGAAGCATGACGTAATGGTGGGGTGTTATCTCTTTTGTCGAAAATCAGCCGTTTTTGCTCGAACATTAAATGCCTCCAAATGGTATTTAATTAACTTCCCGAGCCACTGGAAGCATGAAAATCACTTTAAACATGCTAATTTTAGCTCTAACACTGATGAACCCCCTACAAATGTGAACTGACGTTCAAAAATAAAACATTTGAAAACGGACCATTTTCCACATTTCTGAAGCATGACGTAATGGGGGGGTGTTATCTCTTTTGTCGAAAATCAGCCGTTTTTGCTCGAACATTAAATGCCTCCAAATGGTATTTAATTAACTTCCCGAGCCCCTGGAAGCATGAAAATCACTTTAAACATGCTAATTTTAGCTCTAACACTGATGATCCACCTACAAATGTGAACTGACGTTCAAAAATAAAACATTTGAAAACGGACCATTTTCCACATTTCTGAAGCATGACGTAATGGGGGGGTGTTATCTCTTTTGTCGAAAATCAGCCGTTTTTGCTCGAACATTAAATGCCTCCAAATAGTATTTAATTAACTTCCCGGGGTGAAGAAACCCTTTTTGAGAACTCAGAGTGAGTAAATTGGCCATTTTCATGCACTTTTAACCATTCCATAAATCTTGTGTTTTGGGCCCCTGGAAGCATGAAAATCACTTTAAACATGCTAATTTTAGCTCTAACACTGATGATCCACCTACAAATGTGAACTGACGTTCAAAAATAAAACATTTGAAAACGGACCATTTTCCACATTTCTGAAGCATGACGTAATGGGGGGGTGTTATCTCTTTTGTCGAAAATCAGCCGTTTTTGCTCGAACATTAAATGCCTCCAAATGGTATTTAATTAACTTCCCGAGCCCCTGGAAGCATGAAAATCACTTTAAACATGCTAATTTTAGCTCTAACACTGATGATCCACCTACAAATGTGAACTGACGTTCAAAAATAAAACATTTGAAAACGGACCATTTTCCACATTTCTGAAGCATGACGTAATGGGGGGGTGTTATCTCTTTTGTCGAAAATCAGCCGTTTTTGCTCGAACATTAAATGCCTCCAAATGGTATTTATTTCACTTCCCGAGCCCCTGGAAGCATGAAAATCACTTTAAACATGCTAATTTTAGCTCTAACACTGATGATCCACCTACAAATGTGAACTGACGTTCAAAAATAAAACATTTGAAAACGGACCATTTTCCACATTTCTGAAGCATGACGTAATGGGGGGGTGTTATCTCTTTTGTCGAAAATCAGCCGTTTTTGCTCGAACATTAAATGCCTCCAAATGGTATTTAATTAACTTCCCGAGCCCCTGGAAGCATGAAAATCACTTTAAACATGCTAATTTTAGCTCTAACACTGATGATCCACCTACAAATGTGAACTGACGTTCAAAAATAAAACATTGGAAAACGGACCATTTTCCACATTTCTGAAGCATGACGTAATGGGGGGGTGTTATCTCTTTTGTCGAAAATCAGCCGTTTTTGCTCGAACATTAAATGCCTCCAAATGGTATTTAATTAACTTCCCGGGGTGAAGAAACCCTTTTTGAGAACTCAGAGTGAGTAAATTGGCCATTTTCATGCACTTTTAACCATTCCATAAATCTTGTGTTTTGGGCCTCTGGAAGCATGAAAATCACTTTAAACATGCTAATTTTAGCTCTAACACTGATGATCCACCTACAAATGTGAACTGACGTTCAAAAATAAAACATTTGAAAACGGACCATTTTCCACATTTCTGAAGCATGACGTAATGGGGGGGTGTTATCTCTTTTGTCGAAAATCAGCCGTTTTTGCTCGAACATTAAATGCCTCCAAATGGTATTTAATTAACTTCCCGAGCCCCTGGAAGCATGAAAATCACTTTAAACATGCTAATTTTAGCTCTAACACTGATGATCCACCTAGAAATGTGAACTGACGTTCAAAAATAAAACATTTGAAAACGGACCATTTTCCACATTTCTGAAGCATGACGTAATGGGGGGGTGTTATCTCTTTTGTCGAAAATCAGCCGTTTTTGCTCGAACATTAAATGCCTCCAAATGGTATTTATTTCACTTCGCGAGCCCCTGGAAGCATGAAAATCACTTTAAACATGCTAATTTTAGCTCTAACACTGATGATCCACCTACAAATGTGAACTGACGTTCAAAAATAAAACATTTGAAAACTGACCATTTTCCACATTTCTGAAGCATGACGTAATGGGGGGGTGTTATCTCTTTTGTCGAAAATCAGCCGTTTTTGCTCGAACATTAAATGCCTCCAAATGGTATTTATTTCACTTCCCGAGCCCCTGGAAGCATGAAAATCACTTTAAACATGCTAATTTTAGCTCTAACACTGATGATCCACCTACAAATGTGAACTGACGTTCAAAAATAAAACATTTGAAAACGGACCATTTTCCACATTTCTGAAGCATGACGTAATGGGGGGGTGTTATCTCTTTTGTCGAAAATCAGCCGTTTTTGCTCGAACATTAAATGCCTCCAAATGGTATTTAATTAACTTCCCGAGCCCCTGGAAGCATGAAAATCACTTTAAACATACTAATTTTAGCTCTAACACTGATGATCCACCTACAAATGTGAACTGACGTTCAAAAATAAAACATTTGAAAACGGACCATTTTCCACATTTCTGAAGCATGACGTAATGGGGGGGTGTTATCTCTTTTGTCGAAAATCAGCCGTTTTTGCTCGAACATTAAATGCCTCCAAATGGTATTTAATTAACTTCCCGGGGTGAAGAAACCCTTTTTGAGAACTCAGAGTGAGTAAATTGGCCATTTTCATGCACTTTTAACCATTCCATAAATCTTGTGTTTTGCGCCCCTGGAAGCAGGAAAATCACTTTAAACATGCTAATTTTAGCTCTAACACTGATGATCCACCTACAAATGTGAACTGACGTTCAAAAATAAAACATTTGAAAACGGACCATTTTCCACATTTCTGAAGCATGACGTAATGGGGGGGTGTTATCTCTTTTGTCGAAAATCAGCCGTTTTTGCTCGAACATTAAATGCCTCCAAATGGTATTTATTTCACTTCCCGAGCCCCTGGAAGCATGAAAATCACTTTAAACATGCTAATTTTAGCTCTAACACTGATGATCCACCTACAAATGTGAACTGACGTTCAAAAATAAAACATTTGAAAACGGACCATTTTCCACATTTCTGAAGCATGACGTAATGGGGGGGTGTTATCTCTTTTGTCGAAAATCAGCCGTTTTTGCTCGAACATTAAATGCCTCCAAATGGTATTTATTTCACTTCCCGAGCCCCTGGAAGCATGAAAATCACTTTAAACATGCTAATTTTAGCTCTAACACTGATGATCCACCTACAAATGTGAACTGACGTTCAAAAATAAAACATTTGAAAACGGACCATTTTCCACATTTCTGAAGCATGACGTAATGGGGGGGTGTTATCTCTTTTGTCGAAAATCAGCCGTTTTTGCTCGAACATTAAATGCCTCCAAATGGTATTTATTTCACTTCCCGAGCCCCTGGAAGCATGAAAATCACTTTAAACATGCTAATTTTAGCTCTAACACTGATGATCCACCTACAAATGTGAACTGACGTTCAAAAATAAAACATTTGAAAACGGACCATTTTCCACATTTCTGAAGCATGACGTAATGGGGGGGTGTTATCTCTTTTGTCGAAAATCAGCCGTTTTTGCTCGAACATTAAATGCCTCCAAATGGTATTTAATTAACTTCCCGAGCCCCTGGAAGCATGAAAATCACTTTAAACATGCTAATTTTAGCTCTAACACTGATGATCCACCTACAAATGTGAACTGACGTTCAAAAATAAAACATTTGAAAACGGACCATTTTCCACATTTCTGAAGCATGACGTAATGGGGGGGTGTTATCTCTTTTGTCGAAAATCAGCCGTTTTTGCTCGAACATTAAATGCCTCCAAATGGTATTTAATTAACTTCCCGGGGTGAAGAAACCCTTTTTGAGAACTCAGAGTGAGTAAATTGGCCATTTTCATGCACTTTTAACCATTCCATAAATCTTGTGTTTTGGGCCCCTGGAAGCATGAAAATCACTTTAAACATGCTAATTTTAGCTCTAACACTGATGATCCACCTACAAATGTGAACTGACGTTCAAAAATAAAACATTTGAAAACGGACCATTTTCCACATTTCTGAAGCATGACGTAATGGGGGGGTGTTATCTCTTTTGTCGAAAATCAGCCGTTTTTGCTCGAACATTAAATGCCTCCAAATGGTATTTAATTAACTTCCCGAGCCCCTGGAAGCATGAAAATCACTTTAAACATGCTAATTTTAGCTCTAACACTGATGATCCACCTAGAAATGTGAACTGACGTTCAAAAATAAAACATTTGAAAACGGACCATTTTCCACATTTCTGAAGCATGACGTAATGGGGGGGTGTTATCTCTTTTGTCGAAAATCAGCCGTTTTTGCTCGAACATTAAATGCCTCCAAATGGTATTTAATTAACTTCCCGGGGTGAAGAAACCCTTTTTGAGAACTCAGAGTGAGTAAATTGGCCATTTTCATGCACTTTTAACCATTCCATAAATCTTGTGTTTTGCGCCCCTGGAAGCAGGAAAATCACTTTAAACATGCTAATTTTAGCTCTAACACTGATGATCCACCTACAAATGTGAACTGACGTTCAAAAATAAAACATTTGAAAACGGACCATTTTCCACATTTCTGAAGCATGACGTAATGGGGGGGTGTTATCTCTTTTGTCGAAAATCAGCCGTTTTTGCTCGAACATTAAATGCCTCCAAATGGTATTTAATTAACTTCCAGGGGTGAAGAAACCCTTTTTGAGAACTCAGAGTGAGTAAATTGGCCATTTTCATGCACTTTTAACCATTCCATAAATCTTGTGTTTTGGGCCCCTGGAAGCATGAAAATCACTTTAAACATGCTAATTTTAGCTCTAACACTGATGATCCACCTACAAATGTGAACTGACGTTCAAAAATAAAACATTTGAAAACGGACCATTTTCCACATTTCTGAGGCATGACATAATGGGGGGGTGTTATCTCTTTTGTCGAAAATCAGCCGTTTTTGCTCGAACATTAAATGCCTCCAAATGGTATTTAATTAACTTCCCGGGGTGAAGAAACCCTTTTTGAGAACTCAGAGTGAGTAAATTGGCCATTTTCATGCACTTTTACCCATTCCATAAATCTTGTGTTTTGGGCCCCTGGAAGCATGAAAATCACTTTCAACATGCTAATTTTAGCTCTAACACTGATGATCCACCTACAAATGTGAACTGACGTTCAAAAATAAAACATTTGAAAACGGACCATTTTCCACATTTCTGAAGCATGACGTAATGGGGGGGTGTTATCTCTTTTGTCGAAAATCAGCCGTTTTTGCTCGAACATTAAATGCCTCCAAATGGTATTTAATTAACTTCCCGAGCCCCTGGAAGCATGAAAATCACTTTAAACATGCTAATTTTAGCTCTAACACTGATGATCCACCTACAAATGTGAACTGACGTTCAAAAATAAAACATTTGAAAACGGACCATTTTCCACATTTCTGAAGCATGACGTAATGGGGGGGTGTTATCTCTTTTGTCGAAAATCAGCCGTTTTTGCTCGAACATTAAATGCCTCCAAATAGTATTTAATTAACTTCCCGGGGTGAAGAAACCCTTTTTGAGAACTCAGAGTGAGTAAATTGGCCATTTTCATGCACTTTTAACCATTCCATAAATCTTGTGTTTTGGGCCCCTGGAAGCATGAAAATCACTTTAAACATGCTAATTTTAGCTCTAACACTGATGATCCACCTACAAATGTGAACTGACGTTCAAAAATAAAACATTTGAAAACGGACCATTTTCCACATTTCTGAAGCATGACGTAATGGGAGGGTGTTATCTCTTTTGTCGAAAATCAGCCGTTTTTGCTCGAACATTAAATGCCTCCAAATGGTATTTAATTAACTTCCCGAGCCCCTGGAAGCATGAAAATCACTTTAAACATGCTAATTTTAGCTCTAACACTGATGATCCACCTACAAATGTGAACTGACGTTCAAAAATAAAACATTTGAAAACGGACCATTTTCCACATTTCTGAAGCATGACGTAATGGGGGGGTGTTATCTCTTTTGTCGAAAATCAGCCGTTTTTGCTCGAACATTAAATGCCTCCAAATGGTATTTAATTAACTTCCCGGGGTGAAGAAACCCTTTTTGAGAACTCAGAGTGAGTAAATTGGCCATTTTCATGCACTTTTAACCATTCCATAAATCTTGTGTTTTGGGCCCCTGGAAGCATGAAAATCACTTTAAACATGCTAATTTTAGCTCTAACACTGATGATCCACCTACAAATGTGAACTGACGTTCAAAAATAAAACATTTGAAAACGGACCATTTTCCACATTTCTGAAGCATGACGTAATGGGGGGGTGTTATCTCTTTTGTCGAAAATCAGCCGTTTTTGCTCGAACATTAAATGCCTCCAAATGGTATTTATTTCACTTCCCGAGCCCCTGGAAGCATGAAAATCACTTTAAACATGCTAATTTTAGCTCTAACACTGATGATCCACCTACAAATGTGAACTGACGTTCAAAAATAAAACATTTGAAAACGGATCATTTTCCACATTTCTGAAGCATGACGTAATGGGGGGGTGTTATCTCTTTTGTCGAAAATCAGCCGTTTTTGCTCGAACATTAAATGCCTCCAAATGGTATTTAATTAACTTCCCGAGCCCCTGGAAGCATGAAAATCACTTTAAACATACTAATTTTAGCTCTAACACTGATGATCCACCTACAAATGTGAACTGACGTTCAAAAATAAAACATTTGAAAACTGACCATTTTCCACATTTCTGAAGCATGACGTAATGGGGGGGTGTTATCTCTTTTGTCGAAAATCAGCCGTTTTTGCTCGAACATTAAATGCCTCCAAATGGTATTTAATTAACTTCCCGGGGTGAAGAAACCCTTTTTGAGATCTCAGAGTGAGTAAATTGGCCATTTTCATGCACTTTTAACCATTCCATAAATCTTGTGTTTTGGGCCCCTGAAAGCATGAAAATCACTTTAAACATGCTAATTTTAGCTCTAACACTGATGATCCACCTACAAATGTGAACTGACGTTCAAAAATAAAACATTTGAAAACGGACCATTTTCCACATTTCTGAAGCATGACGTAATGGGGGGGTGTTATCTCTTTTGTCGAAAATCAGCCGTTTTTGCTCGAACATTAAATGCCTCCAAATGGTATTTAATTAACTTCCCGAGCCCCTGGAAGCATGAAAATCACTTTAAACATGCTAATTTTAGCTCTAACACTGATGATCCACCTACAAATGTGAACTGACGTTCAAAAATAAAACATTTGAAAACGGACCATTTTCCACATTTCTGAAGCATGACGTAATGGGGGGGGGTTATCTCTTTTGTCGAAAATCAGCCGTTTTTGCTCGAACATTAAATGCCTCCAAATGGTATTTAATTAACTTCCCGGGGTGAAGAAACCCTTTTTGAGAACTCAGAGTGAGTAAATTGGCCATTTTCATGCACTTTTAACCATTCCATAAATCTTGTGTTTTGGGCCCCTGGAAGCATGAAAATCACTTTAAACATGCTAATTTTAGCTCTAACACTGATGATCCACCTACAAATGTGAACTGATGTTCAAAAATAAAACATTTGAAAACGGACCATTTTCCACATTTCTGAAGCATGACGTAATGGGGGGGTGTTATCTCTTTTGTCGAAAATCAGCCGTTTTTGCTCGAACATTAAATGCCTCCAAATGGTATTTATTTCACTTCCCGAGCCCCTAGAAGCATGAAAATCACTTTAAACATGCTAATTTTAGCTCTAACACTGATGATCCACCTACAAATGTGAACTGACGTTCAAAAATAAAACATTTGAAAACGGACCATTTTCCACATTTCTGAAGCATGACGTAATGGGGGGGTGTTATCTCTTTTGTCGAAAATCAGCCGTTTTTGCTCGAACATTAAATGCCTCCAAATGGTATTTAATTAACTTCCCGAGCCCCTGGAAGCATGAAAATCACTTTAAACATGCTAATTTTAGCTCTAACACTGATGATCCACCTACAAATGTGAACTGACGTTCAAAAATAAAACATTTGAAAACGGACCATTTTCCACATTTCTGAAGCATGACGTAATGGTGGGGTGTTATCTCTTTTGTCGAAAATCAGCCGTTTTTGCTCGAACATTAAATGCCTCCAAATGGTATTTAATTAACTTCCCGAGCCCCTGGAAGCATGAAAATCACTTTAAACATGCTAATTTTAGCTCTAACACTGATGAACCCCCTACAAATGTGAACTGACGTTCAAAAATAAAACATTTGAAAACGGACCATTTTCCACATTTCTGAAGCATGACGTAATGGGGGGGTGTTATCTCTTTTGTCGAAAATCAGCCGTTTTTGCTCGAACATTAAATGCCTCCAAATGGTATTTAATTAACTTCCCGAGCCCCTGGAAGCATGAAAATCACTTTAAACATGCTAATTTTAGCTCTAACACTGATGATCCACCTACAAATGTGAACTGACGTTCAAAAATAAAACATTTGAAAACGGACCATTTTCCACATTTCTGAAGCATGACGTAATGGGGGGGTGTTATCTCTTTTGTCGAAAATCAGCCGTTTTTGCTCGAACATTAAATGCCTCCAAATAGTATTTAATTAACTTCCCGGGGTGAAGAAACCCTTTTTGAGAACTCAGAGTGAGTAAATTGGCCATTTTCATGCACTTTTAACCATTCCATAAATCTTGTGTTTTGGGCCCCTGGAAGCATGAAAATCACTTTAAACATGCTAATTTTAGCTCTAACACTGATGATCCACCTACAAATGTGAACTGACGTTCAAAAATAAAACATTTGAAAACGGACCATTTTCCACATTTCTGAAGCATGACGTAATGGGGGGGTGTTATCTCTTTTGTCGAAAATCAGCCGTTTTTGCTCGAACATTAAATGCCTCCAAATGGTATTTAATTAACTTCCCGAGCCCCTGGAAGCATGAAAATCACTTTAAACATGCTAATTTTAGCTCTAACACTGATGATCCACCTACAAATGTGAACTGACGTTCAAAAATAAAACATTTGAAAACGGACCATTTTCCACATTTCTGAAGCATGACGTAATGGGGGGGTGTTATCTCTTTTGTCGAAAATCAGCCGTTTTTGCTCGAACATTAAATGCCTCCAAATGGTATTTAATTAACTTCCCGGGGTGAAGAAACCCTTTTTGAGAACTCAGAGTGAGTAAATTGGCCATTTTCATGCACTTTTAACCATTCCATAAATCTTGTGTTTTGGGCCCCTGGAAGCATGAAAATCACTTTAAACATGCTAATTTTAGCTCTAACACTGATGATCCACCTACAAATGTGAACTGACGTTCAAAAATAAAACATTTGAAAACGGACCATTTTCCACATTTCTGAAGCATGACGTAATGGGGGGGTGTTATCTCTTTTGTCGAAAATCAGCCGTTTTTGCTCGAACATTAAATGCCTCCAAATGGTATTTATTTCACTTCCCGAGCCCCTGGAAGCATGAAAATCACTTTAAACATGCTAATTTTAGCTCTAACACTGATGATCCACCTACAAATGTGAACTGATGTTCAAAAATAAAACATTTGAAAACGGACCATTTTCCACATTTCTGAAGCATGACGTAATGGGGGGGTGTTATCTCTTTTGTCGAAAATCAGCCGTTTTTGCTCGAACATTAAATGCCTCCAAATGGTATTTAATTAACTTCCTGAGCCCCTGGAAGCATGAAAATCACTTTAAACATGCTAATTTTAGCTCTAACACTGATGATCCACCTACAAATGTGAACTGACGTTCAAAAATAAAACATTTGAAAACGGACCATTTTCCACATTTCTGAAGCATGACGTAATGGGGGGGTGTTATCTCTTTTGTCGAAAATCAGCCGTTTTTGCTCGAACATTAAATGCCTCCAAATGGTATTTAATTAACTTCCCGGGGTGAAGAAACCCTTTTTGAGAACTCAGAGTGAGTAAATTGGCCATTTTCATGCACTTTTAACCATTCCATAAATCTTGTGTTTTGGGCCCCTGGAAGCATGAAAATCACTTTAAACATGCTAATTTTAGCTCTAACACTGATGATCCACCTACAAATGTGAACTGACGTTCAAAAATAAAACATTTGAAAACGGACCATTTTCCACATTTCTGAAGCATGACGTAATGGGGGGGTGTTATCTCTTTTGTCGAAAATCAGCCGTTTTTGCTCGAACATTAAATGCCTCCAAATGGTATTTAATTAACTTCCCGAGCCCCTGGAAGCATGAAAATCACTTTAAACATGCTAATTTTAGCTCTAACACTGATGATCCACCTACAAATGTGAACTGACGTTCAAAAATAAAACATTTGAAAACGGACCATTTTCCACATTTCTGAAGCATGACGTAATGGGGGGGGTTATCTCTTTTGTCGAAAATCAGCCGTTTTTGCTCGAACATTAAATGCCTCCAAATGGTATTTAATTAACTTCCCGGGGTGAAGAAACCCTTTTTGAGAACTCAGAGTGAGTAAATTGGCCATTTTCATGCACTTTTAACCATTCCATAAATCTTGTGTTTTGGGCCCCTGGAAGCATGAAAATCACTTTAAACATGCTAATTTTAGCTCTAACACTGATGATCCACCTACAAATGTGAACTGACGTTCAAAAATAAAACATTTGAAAACGGACCATTTTCCACATTTCTGAAGCATGACGTAATGGGGGGGTGTTATCTCTTTTATCGAAAATCAGCCGTTTTTGCTCGAACATTAAATGCCTCCAAATGGTATTTAATTAACTTCCCGAGCCCCTGGAAGCATGAAAATCACTTTAAACATGCTAATTTTAGCTCTAACACTGATGATCCACCTACAAATGTGAACTGACGTTCAAAAATAAAACATTTGAAAACGGACCATTTTCCACATTTCTGAAGCATGACGTAATGGTGGGGTGTTATCTCTTTTGTCGAAAATCAGCCGTTTTTGCTCGAACATTAAATGCCTCCAAATGGTATTTAATTAACTTCCCGAGCCCCTGGAAGCATGAAAATCACTTTAAACATGCTAATTTTAGCTCTAACACTGATGAACCCCCTACAAATGTGAACTGACGTTCAAAAATAAAACATTTGAAAACGGACCATTTTCCACATTTCTGAAGCATGACGTAATGGGGGGGTGTTATCTCTTTTGTCGAAAATCAGCCGTTTTTGCTCGAACATTAAATGCCTCCAAATGGTATTTAATTAACTTCCCGGGGTGAAGAAACCCTTTTTGAGAACTCAGAGTGAGTAAATTGGCCATTTTCATGCACTTTTAACCATTCCATAAATCTTGTGTTTTGGGCCCCTGGAAGCATGAAAATCACTTTAAACATGCTAATTTTAGCTCTAACACTGATGATCCACCTACAAATGTGAACTGACGTTCAAAAATAAAAAATTTGAAAAAGGACCATTTTCCACATTTCTGAAGCATGACGTAATGGGGGGGTGTTATCTCTTTTGTCGAAAATCAGCCGTTTTTGCTCGAACAATAAATGCCTCCAAATGGTATTTAATTAACTTCCCGAGCCCCTGGAAGCATGAAAATCACTTTAAACATGCTAATTTTAGCTCTAACACTGATGATCCACCTACAAATGTGAACTGACGTTCAAAAATAAAACATTTGAAAACGGACCATTTTCCACATTTCTGAAGCATGACGTAATGGGGGGGTGTTATCTCTTTTGTCGAAAATCAGCCGTTTTTGCTCGAACATTAAATGCCTCCAAATGGTATTTAATTAACTTCCAGGGGTGAAGAAACCCTTTTTGAGAACTCAGAGTGAGTAAATTGGCCATTTTCATGCACTTTTAACCATTCCATAAATCTTGTGTTTTGGGCCCCTGGAAGCATGAAAATCACTTTAAACATGCTAATTTTAGCTCTAACACTGATGATCCACCTACAAATGTGAACTGACGTTCAAAAATAAAACATTTGAAAACGGACCATTTTCCACATTTCTGAAGCATGACGTAATGGGGGGGTGTTATCTCTTTTGTCGAAAATCAGCCGTTTTTGCTCGAACATTAAATGCCTCCAAATGGTATTTAATTAACTTCCCGGGGTGAAGAAACCCTTTTTGAGAACTCAGAGTGAGTAAATTGGCCATTTTCATGCACTTTTACCCATTCCATAAATCTTGTGTTTTGGGCCCTGGAAGCATGAAAATCACTTTCAACATGCTAATTTTAGCTCTAACACTGATGATCCACCTACAAATGTGAACTGACGTTCAAAAATAAAACATTTGAAAACGGACCATTTTCCACATTTCTGAAGCATGACGTAATGGGGGGGTGTTATCTCTTTTGTCGAAAATCAGCCGTTTTTGCTCGAACATTAAATGCCTCCAAATGGTATTTAATTAACTTCCCGAGCCCCTGGAAGCATGAAAATCACTTTAACATGCTAATTTTAGCTCTAACACTGATGATCCACCTACAAATGTGAACTGACGTTCAAAAATAAAACATTTGAAAACGGACCATTTTCCACATTTCTGAAGCATGACGTAATGGGGGGGTGTTATCTCTTTTGTCGAAAATCAGCCGTTTTTGCTCGAACATTAAATGCCTCCAAATGGTATTTAATTAACTTCCCGAGCCCCTGGAAGCATGAAAATCACTTTAAACATGCTAATTTTAGCTCTAACACTGATGATCCACCTACAAATGTGAACTGACGTTCAAAAATAAAACATTTGAAAACGGACCATTTTCCACATTTCTGAAGCATGACGTAATGGTGGGGTGTTATCTCTTTTGTCGAAAATCAGCCGTTTTTGCTCGAACATTAAATGCCTCCAAATGGTATTTAATTAACTTCCCGAGCCCCTGGAAGCATGAAAATCACTTTAAACATGCTAATTTTAGCTCTAACACTGATGAACCCCCTACAAATGTGAACTGACGTTCAAAAATAAAACATTTGAAAACGGACCATTTTCCACATTTCTGAAGCATGACGTAATGGGGGGGTGTTATCTCTTTTGTCGAAAATCAGCCGTTTTTGCTCGAACATTAAATGCCTCCAAATGGTATTTAATTAACTTCCCGGGGTGAAGAAACCCTTTTTGAGAACTCAGAGTGAGTAAATTGGCCATTTTCATGCACTTTTAACCATTCCATAAATCTTGTGTTTTGGGCCCCTGGAAGCATGAAAATCACTTTAAACATGCTAATTTTAGCTCTAACACTGATGATCCACCTACAAATGTGAACTGACGTTCAAAAATAAAAAATTTGAAAAAGGACCATTTTCCACATTTCTGAAGCATGACGTAATGGGGGGGTGTTATCTCTTTTGTCGAAAATCAGCCGTTTTTGCTCGAACAATAAATGCCTCCAAATGGTATTTAATTAACTTCCCGAGCCCCTGGAAGCATGAAAATCACTTTAAACATGCTAATTTTAGCTCTAACACTGATGATCCACCTACAAATGTGAACTGACGTTCAAAAATAAAACATTTGAAAACGGACCATTTTCCACATTTCTGAAGCATGACGTAATGGGGGGGTGTTATCTCTTTTGTCGAAAATCAGCCGTTTTTGCTCGAATATTAAATGCCTCCAAATGGTATTTAATTAACTTCCCGGGGTGAAGAAACCCTTTTTGAGAACTCAGAGTGAGTAAATTGGCCATTTTCATGCACTTTTACCCATTCCATAAATCTTGTGTTTTGGGCCCCTGGAAGCATGAAAATCACTTTCAACATGCTAATTTTAGCTCTAACACTGATGATCCACCTACAAATGTGAACTGACGTTCAAAAATAAAACATTTGAAAACGGACCATTTTCCACATTTCTGAAGCATGACGTAATGGGGGGGTGTTATCTCTTTTGTCGAAAATCAGCCGTTTTTGCTCGAACATTAAATGCCTCCAAATGGTATTAATTAACTTCCAGGGGTGAAGAAACCCTTTTTGAGAACTCAGAGTGAGTAAATTGGCCATTTTCATGCACTTTTAACCATTCCATAAATCTTGTGTTTTGGGCCCCTGGAAGCATGAAAATCACTTTAAACATGCTAATTTTAGCTCTAACACTGATGATCCACCTAGAAATTGTGAACTGACGTTCAAAAATAAAACATTTGAAAACGGACCATTTTCCACATTTCTGAAGCATGACGTAATGGGGGGGTGTTATCTCTTTTGTCGAAAATCAGCCGTTTTTGCTCGAACATTAAATGCCTCCAAATGGTATTTAATTAACTTCCCGGGGTGAAGAAACCCTTTTTGAGAACTCAGAGTGAGTAAATTGGCCATTTTCATGCACTTTTAACCATTCCATAAATCTTGTGTTTTGCGCCCCTGGAAGCAGGAAAATCACTTTAAACATGCTAATTTTAGCTCTAACACTGATGATCCACCTACAAATGTGAACTGACGTTCAAAAATAAAACATTTGAAAACGGACCATTTTCCACATTTCTGAAGCATGACGTAATGGGGGGGTGTTATCTCTTTTGTCGAAAATCAGCCGTTTTTGCTCGAACATTAAATGCCTCCAAATGGTATTTAATTAACTTCCAGGGGTGAAGAAACCCTTTTTGAGAACTCAGAGTGAGTAAATTGGCCATTTTCATGCACTTTTAACCATTCCATAAATCTTGTGTTTTGGGCCCCTGGAAGCATGAAAATCACTTTAAACATGCTAATTTTAGCTCTAACACTGATGATCCACCTACAAATGTGAACTGACGTTCAAAAATAAAACATTTGAAAACGGACCATTTTCCACATTTCTGAAGCATGACATAATGGGGGGTGTTATCTCTTTTGTCGAAAATCAGCCGTTTTTGCTCGAACATTAAATGCCTCCAAATGGTATTTAATTAACTTCCCGGGGTGAAGAAACCCTTTTTGAGAACTCAGAGTGAGTAAATTGGCCATTTTCATGCACTTTTACCCATTCCATAAATCTTGTGTTTTGGGCCCCTGGAAGCATGAAAATCACTTTCAACATGCTAATTTTAGCTCTAACACTGATGATCCACCTACAAATGTGAACTGACGTTCAAAAATAAAACATTTGAAAACGGACCATTTTCCACATTTCTGAAGCATGACGTAATGGGGGGGTGTTATCTCTTTTGTCGAAAATCAGCCGTTTTTGCTCGAACATTAAATGCCTCCAAATGGTATTTAATTAACTTCCCGAGCCCCTGGAAGCATGAAAATCACTTTAAACATGCTAATTTTAGCTCTAACACTGATGATCCACCTACAAATGTGAACTGACGTTCAAAAATAAAACATTTGAAAACGGACCATTTTCCACATTTCTGAAGCATGACGTAATGGGGGGGTGTTATCTCTTTTGTCGAAAATCAGCCGTTTTTGCTCGAACATTAAATGCCTCCAAATGGTATTTAATTAACTTCCGAGCCCCTGGAAGCATGAAAATCACTTTAAACATGCTAATTTTAGCTCTAACACTGATGATCCACCTACAAATGTGAACTGACGTTCAAAAATAAAACATTTGAAAACGGACCATTTTCCACATTTCTGAAGCATGACGTAATGGGGGGGTGTTATCTCTTTTGTCGAAAATCAGCCGTTTTTGCTCGAACATTAAATGCCTCCAAATAGTATTTAATTAACTTCCCGGGGTGAAGAAACCCTTTTTGAGAACTCAGAGTGAGTAAATTGGCCATTTTCATGCACTTTTAACCATTCCATAAATCTTGTGTTTTGGGCCCTGGAAGCATGAAAATCACTTTAAACATGCTAATTTTAGCTCTAACACTGATGATCCACCTACAAATGTGAACTGACGTTCAAAATAAAACATTTGAAAACGGACCATTTTCCACATTTCTGAAGCATGACGTAATGGGAGGGTGTTATCTCTTTTGTCGAAAATCAGCCGTTTTTGCTCGAACATTAAATGCCTCCAAATGGTATTTAATTAACTTCCCGAGCCCCTGGAAGCATGAAAATCACTTTAAACATGCTAATTTTAGCTCTAACACTGATGATCCACCTACAAATGTGAACTGACGTTCAAAAATAAAACATTTGAAAACGGACCATTTTCCACATTTCTGAAGCATGACGTAATGGGGGGGTGTTATCTCTTTTGTCGAAAATCAGCCGTTTTTGCTCGAACATTAAATGCCTCCAAATGGTATTTAATTAACTTCCCGGGGTGAAGAAACCCTTTTGAGAACTCAGAGTGAGTAAATTGGCCATTTTCATGCACTTTTAACCATTCCATAAATCTTGTGTTTTGGGCCCCTGGAAGCATGAAAATCACTTTAAACATGCTAATTTTAGCTCTAACACTGATGATCCACCTACAAATGTGAACTGACGTTCAAAAATAAAACATTTGAAAACGGACCATTTTCCACATTTCTGAAGCATGACGTATGGGGGGGGTGTTATCTCTTTTGTCGAAAATCAGCCGTTTTTGCTCGAACATTAAATGCCTCCAAATGGTATTTATTTCACTTCCCGAGCCCCTGGAAGCATGAAAATCACTTTAAACATGCTAATTTTAGCTCTAACACTGATGATCCACCTACAAATGTGAACTGACGTTCAAAAATAAAACATTTGAAAACGGACCATTTTCCACATTTCTGAAGCATGACGTAATGGGGGGGTGTTATCTCTTTTGTCGAAAATCAGCCGTTTTTGCTCGAACATTAAATGCCTCCAAATGGTATTTAATTAACCTCCCGAGCCCCTGGAAGCATGAAAATCACTTTAAACATGCTAATTTTAGCTCTAACACTGATGATCCACCTACAAATGTGAACTGACGTTCAAAAATAAAACATTTGAAAACGGACCATTTTTCCACATTTCTGAAGCATGACGTAATGGGGGGGTGTTATCTCTTTTGTCGAAAATCAGCCGTTTTTGCTCGAACATTAAATGCCTCCAAATGGTATTTAATTAACTTCCCGGGGTGAAGAAACCCTTTTTGAGATCTCAGAGTGAGTAAATTGGCCATTTTCATGCACTTTTAACCATTCCATAAATCTTGTGTTTTGGGCCCCTGAAAGCATGAAAATCACTTTAAACATGCTAATTTTAGCTCTAACACTGATGATCCACCTACAAATGTGAACTGACGTTCAAAAATAAAACATTTGAAAACGGACCATTTTCCACATTTCTGAAGCATGACGTAATGGGGGGGGTGTTATCTCTTTTGTCGAAAATCAGCCGTTTTTGCTCGAACATTAAATGCCTCCAAATGGTATTTAATTAACTTCCCGAGCCCCTGGAAGCATGAAAATCACTTTAAACATGCTAATTTTAGCTCTAACACTGATGATCCACCTACAAATGTGAACTGACGTTCAAAAATAAAACATTTGAAAACGGACCATTTTCCACATTTCTGAAGCATGACGTAATGGGGGGGTGTTATCTCTTTGTCGAAAATCAGCCGTTTTTGCTCGAACATTAAATGCCTCCAAATGGTATCTTAATTAACTTCCCGGGGTGAAGAAACCCTTTTTGAGAACTCAGAGTGAGTAAATTGGCCATTTTCATGCACTTTTAACCATTCCATAAATCTTGTGTTTTGGGCCCCTGGAAGCATGGAAAATCACTTTAAACATGCTAATTTTAGCTCTAACACTGATGATCTACCTACAAATGTGAACTGACGTTCAAAAATAAAACATTGAAAACGGACCATTTTCCACATTTCTGAAGCATGACGTAATGGGGGGGTGTTATCTCTTTTGTCGAAAATCAGCCGTTTTTGCTCGAACATTAAATGCCTCCAAATGGTATTTATTTCACTTCCCGAGCCCCTGGAAGCATGAAAATCACTTTAAACATGCTAATTTTAGCTCTAACACTGATGATCCACCTACAAATGTGAACTGACGTTCAAAAATAAAACATTTGAAAACGGACCATTTTCCACATTTCTGAAGCATGACGTAATGGGGGGGTGTTATCTCTTTTGTCGAAAATCAGCCGTTTTTGCTCGAACATTAAATGCCTCCAAATGGTATTTAATTAACTTCCCGAGCCCCTGGAAGCATGAAAATCACTTTAAACATGCTAATTTTAGCTCTAACACTGATGATCCACCTACAAATGTGAACTGACGTTCAAAAATAAAACATTTGAAAACGGACCATTTTCCACATTTCTGAAGCATGACGTAATGGGGGGGTGTTATCTCTTTTGTCGAAAATCAGCCGTTTTTGCTCGAACATTAAATGCCTCCAAATGGTATTTAATTAACTTCCCGGGGTGAAGAAACCTTTTTGAGATCTCAGAGTGAGTAAATTGGCATTTTCATGCACTTTTAACCATTCCATAAATCTTGTGTTTTGGGCCCCTGAAAGCATGAAAATCACTTTAAACATGCTAATTTTAGCTCTAACACTGATGATCCACCTACAAATGTGAACTGACGTTCAAAAATAAAACATTTGAAAACGGACCATTTTCCACATTTCTGAAGCATGACGTAATGGGGGGGGTGTTATCTCTTTTGTCGAAAATCAGCCGTTTTGCTCGAACATTAAATGCCTCCAAATGGTATTTAATTAACTTCCCGAGCCCCTGGAAGCATGAAAATCACTTTAAACATGCTAATTTTAGCTCTAACACTGATGATCCACCTACAAATGTGAACTGACGTTCAAAAATAAAACATTTGAAAACGGACCATTTTCCACATTTCTGAAGCATGACGTAATGGGGGGGTTATCTCTTTTGTCGAAAATCAGCCGTTTTTGCTCGAACATTAAATGCCTCCAAATGGTATTTAATTAACTTCCCGGGGTGAAGAAACCCTTTTTGAGAACTCAGAGTGAGTAAATTGGCCATTTTCATGCACTTTTAACCATTCCATAAATCTTGTGTTTTGGGCCCCTGGAAGCATGAAAATCACTTTAAACATGCTAATTTAGCTCTAACACTGATGATCCACCTACAAATGTGAACTGACGTTCAAAAATAAAACATTTGAAAACGGACCATTTTCCACATTTCTGAAGCATGACGTAATGGGGGGTGTTATCTCTTTTGTCGAAAATCAGCCGTTTTTGCTCGAACATTAAATGCTCCAAATGGTATTTATTTCACTTCCCGAGCCCCTAGAAGCATGAAAATCACTTTAAACATGCTAATTTTAGCTCTAAACACTGATGATCCACCTACAAATGTGAACTGACGTTCAAAAATAAAACATTTGAAAACGGACCATTTTCCACATTTCTGAAGCATGAAGTAATGGGGGGTGTTATCTCTTTTGTCGAAAATCAGCCGTTTTTGCTCGAACATTAAATGCCTCCAAATGGTATTTAATTAACTTCCCGAGCCCCTGGAAGCATGAAAATCACTTTAAACATGCTAATTTTAGCTCTAACACTGATGATCCACCTACAAATGTGAACTGACGTTCAAAAAATAAAACATTTGAAAACGGACCATTTTCCACATTCTCTGAAGCCATGACGTAATGGTGGGGTGTTATCTCTTTTGTCGAAAATCAGCCGTTTTTGCTCGAACATATAAATGCCTCCAAATGGTAATTTA